>NW_020524293.1:0-173715 GCF_003368295.1 Carassius auratus
CTGTGATGAGATGCCCTGTTGCTCTCTGAAGTTCACTTTCGAATTTTCATTGGATCAGACATCTAAAAAAAAAAAAACTCTAGAAAATATGTGACATGGCTTTCTGCGATCAGTAGTGCAAACAGAGTCTGCCATCTGTGCTGGATTACCAAACAAAAGGAGTGATTTGCCACACAAACAAGGCTGCAAATGCTGCCAACAAATATTGTGGACACAAAGAGCATTTAGGGGTGGCTGAAAAAATAGGAAGTGAAATAAGCCACATTGTGTGTCTTTAGCACTGTTCGTCAAAACAGGAAAAAATATTTGGATGTGACCTCTATAATGCTGACGAAGTTTATGTTTCAGAATATCCTGGACAAGATTTGCTCAGTCAAAAGATCTGACTAACAAACCTGAAACCTGAAAACATTCAGCTGTGTCTCATTATCTTGTTAACTCATCCTATTATAAGCTCGTTTTTGTGTGTCCTTGGTCACTGGTTGATTGTTTTCTGTTACGTTTTTCTTTATTCTTTTTGCCCTATTTTTTTTTTATTTTTTATTTTTTTTGGATTATTCAATAAATTCTGCACTTGTATCATCCGGTTTGTGAGTTTTCTGTGAAATAATCAACCAGTCATCACAGACCCAGCAGCTAGGCCGGGCTTATTGGAGTGTGAACCATTGACATTCGTATTATTCCTCCTGCTTTGAAGAAGGAGAGCAAGGCTCGATATTGGAAGTTTCGCTCAGACCTTTTGGAACCTTGAAGTACGGATGACTCTGGTTTGAAGGTCCCGTTCTTCATGACCCCATGTTTTAAACTTTAGTTAGTGTGTTATGTTGTTGTTAGAGTATAAATAATATCTGTAAAATTCTAAAGCTCAAACTTCAATGCCAAGCGAGATATTATATTTAACAGAATTTGCCTACAAAAAATGACCCATTTGGACTACATCCCTCTAGTTCCTGCAGTAATGACGTCACTAAAAAAGTTTTTTGACTAACCTCCGCCCACAGGAATACACAAAAAAGGGGGGCGTGGTCTTGTTGCGCTCCGATGGAGAAGAGGAAGAGCTGCGTTTGTGTTTGTCGCCATGTCGTCGAAACGCTGTTATTTTCATCTCGGAGTCCAGTCCAGTCATCTTTGTTTGGGCTTCCAGAGACGCTGTACTTAGAGATCAATGGTTAAAATTATGTTTAACTCGGTTCCTGAAAATTATAATCCACATGTAAAACTATGTGTAGCAGATTTTGGTGGAAGCAGTTCCCTCTTTGTCTGGAGAAGGCGTTGTTTATGGACCACAACCGGTAAGTGGTATTTTATTATTTAAGTTGGTGTGTATAACAGTTTCTGTAACTTATTACACAAAGGGCAACGCTGTTTAGCTTTGTTAACTAGATGGTAGGGATGTGCAAAAAAAATCGAATGCGATTTTCTATGCACATCTCGTCAGTAAAAACGCTTCTGTCATTAGAAGTACATCTCCAGCATGTGCGTTCATATCAGCATCGCCAGGTTTTCAAAACAAATTATGCCCACTTGCTTCTCAAAACTAGCCTAATCGCGTTTCCAGGAGGGCAGCATGCTCTAAGCAGCTGTCGAATCATAACACAGGAACCGCTGGCACAATCAGGACTCGTAACGTATTTCTGAAGGAGGGACTAAGGAAGTCATCAGCTCATATTTATGACAGTGAAAACAGCGGTATACAGATAAGTGAAATTGTCTGAAAAATACTGTTTTTTTACACGTGAAACATGAACATGTTATATTGCACACTGTAATCACAATCATAGCTTCAAAAAAGCACGAAAAACAGGATCTTTAAAGAAGATTTTTAATGATTGTTTATACAAACCCTTGCCTCCTTGGGAGAGGGGCTTATGATTCTTAACTTTTGGGGTCTCATTCAGTATCTCTGTTACCGCAACTTGGTTATGTCTTGTCTGTACCTTGCAGTGCCCCCGGAGATGCCCGAGCCAGGTTTATAGCGAATCACTGGTGTCTCAGTCTCATAAGCGGCAGATCACGGAAAAGGGCAGCAAGGTCCACTCCAGTTCTCCCACTCCAGTCCTTAAATCTGTCCCAAACCACAAGTTTGAGTCTGATTCATATCCAGTGGTCCTGGAGGACCTGATTCTGGGGTTGCCAAGTTCGTTGGTCCTGGATGACCTGACTCTGGTGGTCCTGAGTCTGGTGGTCCTGGAGGACCCAGCTCCAGTGGTCTGAAGTCTGGTGGTCATGGAGGAACTGACTTCGGTGGTCTCCGATGTCATCACAGAGTAACCCATCTTACTGCTGCTGCCATAATCAGAAAGATAGTCTTCGCCTTTCAACTCAGGGCTGTTCTGCCTGCATGGGCCACTTCAGAGTACACTCCAGAGCCTATTCCAGTCCTGGAGCCCTTAGAGTCTACTCCAGAATCTGCTTCAGTCAGTGAGCTTTCCAAATCCACTTATACACTTACTCCAGTCCAGAAGCCTTCAGACTCCACTCTAGAATCCACTCCAGTCCAGAAAACCCTCAGAGTCCACTCCAGAGCCTGCTCCAGTCCAGGAACCCTCAGATTTTACTCCAGAGCCTGCTCCAGCTCAGGAGACCTCAAAGTTTATTCATGAACTCGTTCCAGTCCAGGAACCTTCAGAATCCACTCAAGAGTCAACTCCAGTCTGTGAGACCTCCGAGTCCAATCCAGACAAGAAGCCCTCAGAATCCATTCCAGAGCCTGCTCCAGTCCAAGAACCCTCAGAATTCACTTCAGAATCCACTCTAGTATCAGCATATTACAATGATTTCTGAAGGATTGGGTAAAACTGAAAACTGGGCCAATGGCTGCTGAAAAATCAGCTTTGCCCATCACAGGAATTAATTAAACTTTAAAATATATTAAAACAAATAATACAAAAAAGGTTTTAATGTATTTATATTTTCATTATGTATTTTTATCAAAAAATCCACACTGATGAGCATAAGACTTAAAAAAATATACTTATTTTATTTCTTTCTCCCAATTTGCATATAAAATATGAGTCTGTTAATGTGAGTTACTTTAACATTGTCATGTGCTGAATGTATTACTGAAGATATTAAAAATGAGCAATTAGAAGAAATTAATTACTGACTGTTAGTGTTGAAAATGATGTTATTCATGATAAATGTCAATATGCTAAGCACTCAATTTCCACTCTGAAACTAGTCTCATTGTACTTTGATATCTCAATAATTCATTGTCTCATTTATGGAGCACAAACAATTGGCCTCTGTTAAATAAAGAACAGAAGAGATTACAGAGAGTAAGGCAGTGGTATTCACAAGGATAAACCCAACCAGAACAAGAAAGTCAAAATGTTTCTCTTTGATCATGATACATGTTTCTCAAAAGGACAGCGATTACAAATCATGTGTGTGTGAGTGAAGGAGAGAGATCTGAATGTTTAATCTGAAGGTCACAGAACACAGAGGACTCTCTCTGAAGGGGGCAGTCAAAGCTCTCTGTGGGACTCAAGGCTTCAGATATACAAAACGGATGTTGCTCTCGATGGTAGGGCTCAAAATACATTCACAATTGAAATACAGACTAGATATTTTCCCCAAAGTCACAATTTCACAGACTCCTCATTGAAGCTATGCAAAGCTGATTTTTTATCACAATATTAAAGGAAAAACCACCATTAAGTCTCACCTGTATCTAACATTTTCTGATTTCAGCAAGAATGCAACACAGCATAAGAAACAAGATCATTAAAAAATATATCTGAAAGCCAACATGCTGATTATGTCGATGATTAACATATTTTATTACTCTATGCATCATTAATATATTTAAATGTTAGAAATATGTTTTCTATTATATTTATATATTCCACAAATGCACACAGCGCTCCACATTACGAGGTCAAACAGCATCCAGGTAATAAACTTTTCCTGGTTTCACACAGCAAGTGTGAGCGGCGCATATTTTTTTAGCGTGCATGTTAACAAATTCATTATTCATTCATTATTGACATGTTCTGTAAATACTGTATTTTGTAAATATTGCACACTTACGATTGGCATGACAACAAACCTTAACCTCTAATTTATTTTCAGTTCTTCAGTTACAGAAACAGAGCTATGGACAAAATAAATGCCACATAAAACATACTGACATCTTCAACATTGGGCCTAATAAAAAATATTATGATTGCTCAGCATGTTCACCTGGGTTAGAAACACACATATTTGTTTTTTTTTTTAATGAATTTCTATGAACAAATAATGACTTAAACATAATATTCTCACTTAACAATTTGCTAAAATAGAATGAATAATTATATTGCTCCAGGTCTCCAGTTACAAAAATGGACAATAAGGCACAAATCACAAACAAGGACACAAAATGAACACAGACATTAAAATTGTGGTGTATCAGACACGAACCAGACAAACTAAAGATTTGATTGGGAGCGTGGTTGAAACACGAGGAGCCGAATTCCGCAGAAAGGCAACAGAATGTTGTAAATCAACTCCAAGCACCACAGTCTAAAGCAAGATAACCAACCTCTTCAACTTCTGTGAAATCAACTCTTTCACAGAACAGCTTTCAACATTAACACCATTAGAACAATTATTGACAATATCAATTCGGAAAAGAGATTTGGGGCAAGTAATCCAGACTGATGGTCAAAAAGATGCACAGCATGACCATCATATGTAAACCCATGATAGTAATCATGATCACAAGATCTTTGGATTTACTTCCCCCACTTAGAAGTTAAGAACCAGACTGAATTTCCTTAGAGGACCTTTTAACCTCTGGTCTCCACAGAATGTACTTATCTCAGAGAATGGCACAGAAACTGTCTTTTATAGATGTAGATGCACTAAAATGAACTCAAAGAGACTTATAAATTAATATCAGTCCATTGTTTAGCTCCATATTCATATATATGTAACCCACACATTTGACTATCATGTTTCTAATCACTTATTGTGTATGTCTTTTTAATAACCACTGAATAGCTTAAGGATTCATATTCATGTTTAGTATGTATGTGTTTGAATCTGCTTGCTTGAAACGTTTCTGACCATCAGTTATTTGTAAAATGTATCATATTGTTGTTATAGGAATCATGTCCAAAATTATACCCTGCAAGAGCGGAAAAATTTGGACCATGCGATTGATAAGATAACATATGATTTGTGACACCCCGAGCAAAGACAAATTTCTAATTGGTCAAGACAACATTTGAGGTGTGGCCAAAAGGCCAGTTTAATTACTCAGGACACCATAAAATTTAACTTTTAGCTTTTTCTTTTTAGCATTTGTTTTAGTCATGCCAGCTCTTAGCTGCTGCTTTTAGTCATCAGTGTTAGGATTCTTTGAGCGCTGTTCCAGCGTGCTTAGGCCTGTACGCCTGCTGCTACTTAGATACGATGAGAAGAAACACCACCTAGTCTTGTCAAAATTTACTTCTATTCTTTTACTTTTGTTTATTTTCTTCTCAGTTAAGTTTTGCAATGCAGTGTCTCCGAGTCTGACCTTGAGCACCCGCCTAAAACTACAACCAGTCCACAACTCTAAATCGTCAGCCGATGCCCAAATCAGGCTTCCCAAGACGTCACTTCAGACTACTGAACTTCCAGCCAATCGACAACCTCGGGAAACCCCTTTTCATGACAAAAAAGGGAACCCCCTTTACACAGGCAATTCAAGTAACTAACCTCAAGACTCTGATCTTAACTGGTGTAGCTATCTAATATAATTTTAACTTATTGAGGAACTCAGTGTGAGGGTTAATTAAGTGATTGATAGTTGTTCATGTCTATGCAATTTCACGTATTGCTGAAACTTGGGATTTCACATTTTCATTATCTTAAACTCATTCTTCCCTGACTTTCGATCTTCCTGCCACTTGTGTGAATGTGTGTGTGCTTATGTGTTAGATTAGTTTATATGTCTTAGATTTTTCTAATAAAGCCTTATTCATATTGAAAAGAGAAGTATCTTGTGTTTTGTGCTTACGAGTTAATGTCTTAAACTGCCGTTCTTGTTACTGTGCCAATTAATAGTGTTTTCACTATACTTTGTTTGTTAATATCCATTGCAGAGTTGATGTAACATGTAACAGCTCATTCAATGAATCGCTGGCCATCTCAGTGATCAGCCGTAAAACAGTTTTTTTTTAAACAAAAATAATGATTATATTAGAACATTCTGGATGATTGAATTAAATAAATATGAAATAATAATATATATATATATATATATATATATATATATATATATATGTATATATATATATATATTATACAGATAACTGACAAAATTATGAAAACTTAAATACATTATTACAGTGTAATTTTTTTTTATTTAAATTTCAATGTATTTTACTTCTACTTTCTGGAATTTTAATTACAATTATGGATCTAGTTTACAACCTCAACTCAGTTTCTACTTCAGTTTCCATCATACGTCATTCTCCGTTTAGTCGTGAATAGTGCACCATGGTGGTCTGTAGAGACATTACTGCAGTCTGTCCCTGTTCATTCTATCATGCAGGCATAAGTGATAGTGGTATATGACACAGAGGCTTCAATCTATCCCATCAGCATCCAAAAAATAGCGGTGGTTAATAATTTGTAACTGTGAGAGAACCCATGAAATGAAATGGGAATAGGAACAGGCCAACAGAGGCAAGAGGTTGTCATAGAAACTGTCTAATGTTATAACATAAGTCTCCAAGTCACCAATGTGAATAGCTGAACTTAGACCTAAAGACATTCTGTTTAACCTACAATAAATGCACTTGAAATCAGTAGGTTATATTATAGAGTGCATTTTGATTTCTGTTATAATTAAAATGCTTTTAAGCTCATATCCACTACATTTTAAGTGAAACATTAGATTAGATTAAGTGCTGGCTTACTGCTTTTATGTCATTTCCAATATTAGAAACCAGAATTTGAGGTTACTTAGAATTTGAACATGACGCAGAGAGGAAATATGCTATACCTTAACAAAAGATATTCTGCAAGAAGCTCTTTGTTGTGTTACACGTCACCTAGAGACTGTTGACACATTTACATTCTTTTTGACTGGGTTTTGACAGTCTGCGCTTCTAACATGAGTTCTGCAGCTCTGGTAAACTAAGCAGGTTAGTGTGTGTTTGTGTGTTTTGCACATTGTGTTTCACTCCACATCATCTGCCATTGATGGCTGTTCAAGTATAAGGCAGTCAGACTGTATCCACACTGATGACAGTCAGATCCATACCTACAGGCTGTGCAGTATTCAAGTGTGCATAGGGCTCTTTGTGTGACATAAATGCATATTGACCACATTGCAGAAACAAAGATGGCAGCTTGAGTTTAACTTAATTTTATGACCTTCAGTGGTTTGATTTTGTAGATTCGGAATTCAAAATACACATGCTGTTTAACTGTTTATTAACTATAGGCCAGTGTACGACACTCTTTTACCTCAAATATTGGGCAAAATAATACATTTAAACTGAAGTATTTCTATAAATACTTTTCTGAATTTAAGAATTTATATTTATAATCAACAAAAAATGGCAGCTTTAGAAATTAATATATAGATATATTTATTGATACACAATTACATAATAACATATACCATCCACTGTGTGTGTGTGTGTGTGTGTGTGTGTGTATAAATAGATTTCGACCGCAGAGGCCATGCAAAATCTTATCACACCATATATTGATTTGTGTGATTAGATGAGGTTAATTTGATTAATTAATCAGCATATAATGTGATAAATTCAATTACAATTCTACAAACAAGCATTACACTGTAATATCAATGAAGAGAGGAAGAATAATAAAGCAGAGGGGAACAGAGATCTATTTAGTGTAAACGCCTGACAGGTTTATGTTATAGACAGGTTACACATCAGGTTTATGCTTTAGATTCTACACTATCATTCAGCAACACACATGTAACCATTAGCTAATACATCACAGAACAAAAGGAAGAGAATGATGAGAGGATAGTGAGTAGTGAGTGAGGATGCAGGAAAAGAGCGAAGGACATGCAGAGTGTGCTCACAATAGGGACAGCCTGGGTCTTTTGTATACAGCACAACTCTTCTAGCATTTTAATATGCAGGACTGAATAAATTAGGATAAAACAGTGTGTGCAACAAGAAAACAGTTTGGCCTGGGTAAAGCAGGCTACCACTTCAGGCCAAAGAAGCCTGTAGCTATCTGGTTAAAAATACTTTATCAAAAGGCAAATATTACAGAACTTAGCCATACTTTAGCTAAATGCAATGAATCCTTCTTAACACATTGACATTAATATATAATTTATCTTAATAAGTAGCAATGAATAATAGTCATGCACCTGCTACTGCCATACCTGTGGGAAAGCAATAAAATAATTAGCTTGGAAAGGTCATGTAAGTGGCTAAATTTAGATGTTTTAGATTCCTCAACTTAGCTTGCCATTTTGCAAGTGTTGCAGTTCTTTTTACATCCCAGCTAAAGGTCACAAATGTCCAGAAGTCACAAAAGTTAGTATGAAATTCATCTTGCTGGTATTTTTTTATTATTTTATGTTATACCTTGTCTTTTATAATTCGATGGAGAAAACATCATACAGGTGATTTTTTTTTTATTTATTCTTTTGCTAAAGGTTTTTATAAATTGTGAAGTTGAAATGCAAAAAAAAAAAAAAAAAAAAAAATAGATAATTCATTATATAAATACAAGACATAACTGACAAGTATAGTTGTCACGCACGCCACTATAAACTAAATCTACTTTGTCTCCAAATTAGAACAATATCTCATTACAACAGATTATTAAATTTAGCAAGATCGTGTTTAAAGTCTATGTACAAGTTACAATTGGTGGAATTGAACATAAGCAGCAGCTCAACCGAACCTGAATAATGCACAAGAAACTAACCTCTTCCAGAAGCTCAAACGTACTGTGTGACACACATGAATGGTTATGCAACGTTTGAGCTTCCATAAGAGTTTTGTTCTTGTGCGTTATTCAGGTTAGGTTGAACTTCGGGTTATGTTCACTGATCAATGTTTACAATTGCTAGTAAAAGCCTAAATTAAAGGCTTAGCTAACCCTAACCCTAACCTAACCCTAACCCTAATTAATGACAGAATTTTCAGTTTAGGGTAAACTAACCCTTTAAGATTCTATTGCTTGTAAATATATAAAGATTATTTTCTTTTTCTTTTTTTTTTTCAACCTGAATATCCATCTAAGCAATGAATATAAAATTAATCAGGCATGAAACTCCACATCTTAAGCACACAGTAAGCCATTTCCTCTGTGTATTATGTCATTCTTTTCATCCTTGCTTTATTAACACACTGCAGTATGCGTTTTATGTCAGTAAAAAAAGTCACTCTTTTGATTATAGTTTACCTGAGGTTTGAGACTAGCTTGAACACATCAAAAGATAACCACAATGCACCAAGTCAAAATGAGTCACACCACTTCACATTATGCAAAAAAGTAAAATCCACAGTGTGGGTGTACTTAAAAGTGTTTTTATTACCCAGAAGTCTCAGGTAACTATTTTCTTTTGTCACAATATTTCTGTGATGAAAAATATATTGAAAATGTGAATATATATTTGCTTTTAATACAGCGTCCAAACATCCTAGAATATATTCATATAACTTTTGATTAGTTGAATTTTGTTTGTCAGAACATCTGCCATGTTACTTCAGAGATGTTGGAAGTGGGAATTGGCTCTTCTCTCTTCTGTGCAAAACTCAGTGGTTTGATTATATTCAGGTGTGGTGACTTGTCTAGTTCATCTTTGTGCTCCAACTGTCCAGGTTTATTAATTGTATATGATTTATATGCACATGCTCACATAAAGAGATTTACCATTGGTAAACGGTGTCATGTGTACATTACACTACTGGCAGTTATGTTATAGCTATTGTTCATGACTTTAATAAAATGTCTTTCTTTTCTCATTTGAAATGCCTCATATGCTTTGACCTAATCTTCAATAGTGAACCGATGAGAAACAACGCACTTGTGGGAAAAATTGTACAGTCTGCTTCAGTTTTCTACAGGTTTCTAAATTACTTCAGCATTTGTACTAACAGTCAAACTAACAGTAACTAACAAACAGTAACATTTGTACTAAAAGTAACAGTCTTTAGGTTTTTTTTTTTGTTTTTTGTTTTTTGATTCTCTGTATTTGTGTATGTCCTTTGGGCTTTTTCCAAACATTATACTAATTGGTGGACTAATTTGTGTCCAAATAGGTTAAATAGGTCTGTTAAATAGGTCTGTTTCACAAATTAAATATATAACAAATATTTGAAATCACCATTCCTCCTCAGTTAACTTCAAATTATACAGTACCACAAAAACAACAACACCATCAGGTTTTGGGTTGCTTATTTATTAATAATACTTAAATTAAATCTATTTCTATCTACATGGGAATCACAAGTTCAAAATTTTACTTCAAATTTTCTGAAACTTCCATGTGCAAACTCGAGCAAAAATGATCCATTAGCTCACAGGCTCGGACTCATTATGAAACATCCATACTGCTAGAAGAGCATGACCTTAACTTAATAGACAGATAGCATCAGCCAATCAATACGGCTCATCATGGGGCTTATAATCCGTTCCTCTGGTCTGAGGCAGACGTGCACTGTCAACTATACAGACAGGAATCTGTATCTGAAGTGAATAAAAGAAGATGTATGTCATTGAGCTTAAGGCATGTGTCAGAAAATATCAGATCCAATCGATCCGTGTTGGATACGTGTTTCAATACTTGTGTTTTATTTGTATTTTTCCTGAACATGTGCTTTAAGGGTAAACCCTTTTCTTTTTTCTTTTTTCTTTTTTCTTTCTTTTTTTTCTTTTTTTTTTAGTTAAGTAAGTATATAAGTGGATTATATTTTAAGAAAAATACAGGTAGGCCTAGAGGATTAAGCATTTGAAAGAGGATGTTTTTGTACTTTACGTTTTCTGAAATACAGTAGGCAGACATACTGTGATCTTACTCCCTAAAGGTTTAAAAGTCCCACATTAGTCGAGGCTGCATTCTAAATCAAATGCTTTCTTCTTAATCTTCTTCTCTTTTGGCTTAAGGAGGCTATTCCAAATATGTCTGGGTGACAAATGACAGTGAAGAAAAGCATATTTTCAATCAAGCCATTAATCCACAACCGTAAATAAAAGCACTCCCTCTTAACGACCATAAATTATCTTCCTCTTTCTCCCCATTATCTACTATGCACACTTCTGCTCTAGCTTTTTTATTTACTCTGATTCAAGCTGCTGATATTATTTGTGATCCTGGATCACAAAACCAGTCTTAAGTGTCAATTTTTCGAAATTGAGATTTATACATCATCAGTGCCATGTTTATTCATGGATTTAGTTCCATGATTTCCTTCTAAGTCTACTTCCCAAAATATACATTTTACCCACGTTAAATTTCAATTGGAAAATACACATTGAAGTGGGTTTTAGCTCTAGATGATTTCTTGCAACAGAGAGCTTGAAAACTAGACAAAATAAGAGCTGTCAATCGATTTAAAAATTGGGAGCAGTGGAGGTCTTTCTTTCTCGTACCTGATGTGATTGATGGTAAGGCTTATGAGAGGAATGAAGTAATCCTTAACCCTGGCCTGGCTGATCACATGATACACGGAAGAGTCACACAGTCAAGTGGCCCATGAAAGATGCAGCTGGTGTTTCTTCATTGGCTCTATTGCTCTCTTACTCTCTCATAGGTATGCTTGAAAGCTTTAATTGCGATATACAGGAGTGAGTATATTATACCTGTCCTAGAGAGCAATACTGTATTTTTATCTTTTCATCAGAATCTGTCAAACTTGGTGTTTTAAAGAGGATAGGCTCTGCTGTATTTAGGCCAATCATTTGATATGTATTCCCACAGAGACTGCCTGCTACTGCTTGCATTACTTGGGCATACTCTAAAAAATATTGACAGAAAAACCCACGCGGAGCTAGATCTTCTTTTTATGAAAAAGAACGCCGGGAGCATTAGTTAGGTGGATATTTTCCTCTCTACTGTTTGAAGGCTGTTTTTCACAGGGCTTGATTAAAGCTCAAAAGCAACCCATCTGCCAGCGTGGAGTCCTGGAGTGATTTGGCTAAAATTACCTGGGATGCTTTTCGAGATTTCTTGAAAATTCACACCTGGTTATCAAAGCATTTTACGTTGCTGTTGCACTGGAAACCAAGATGATGGATTGTCATCTTCCTAGTTCTTTCTTAGAGGTCGTGGTTTCTGAGTAAAACCTCTATAATGAATAATAATACATTATTCAAAATTATTAATCACTTATATAACAAATTATTTTTATTATTATTCATTGTAATTATTAATATAGATAGTCACTACTTAAAAAATAAATATTATAATTTAATATCTACACATACACTTTTTATTTAAAATCATTAAATAATAACATGTAAGGGACACAGGTCAATTTAGCTCAAAGGGAATCATTTAAGATTTTAAAGGGAATTTGAACAGAATCACTGTTTCACGGATGTTCACGGAGACGCGCCTGCGGTTCAGTGAACGAGCCGTTTAACATCAAATCTGCGCTGGATACTAATATCCAAACTATAGTGAAAACACTATCAATTAGCACAATAACAAGATCGGCAGTTTAAGACATTAATTTGTAAGCACAAAACACAAGATACTTCTCTTTTCAATATGAATAAGGCTTTATTAGATAAATCTAAGACATATAAACTAATCTAACACATAAACGCACGCACTCACACATTCACACAAGTTGCAGGAAGATCGAAAGTTAGGAAAAGATGAGTTTAAGAGAATGGAAATATGGAATCCCAAGTTTACAGCAATACGTTAAATTGCATAGACATGAACAACCATCAATCACATAATTGGCCCTTGCATTGAGTTCCTCAATGTGACTAAAATTATATTAGATACACCAGCACAACAAATATCTGGGGATACGTTGCCTTCTCCTGTGAAAGGGACTCCCGTTGAAAGGGGTATCCCGGTGTCGCTGATTGGCTGGAAGTTCAGTAGTGAAGTGACGTCTTGGGAAGCCCGTGGTTGTTGGGCGTTGGCTGAAAGTGCAGAGTCGTGTGCGCTGGTCGAAGTTGAACGGGCATCCGAGGTCAGGCGTCGGAGACTCGACGTTACAAAACTTAACTCAGAACACGAAACTCTCAAACGGAAAAGAAAAGAAATAAAGTTTGACGAGACTAGGTTGTGTTCCTTCTCATCGTGGCATAGTAGCAGCAGGCAGGCACGCTGGATCCGCGCTCAAAGAACAATGATGACTAACCGCATGGCTAGATGCTACAAGCTAAAGCTAGGTAGCAAAGCTACAAGCTAAAAGCTAAAAGCAAGGCATGACTGATAGCACAAGCAATGCTAGAACTAAAAGCAAAATTTCATGGGGTCCAAAGTATTTAAACTTCCTTGTTGGCCACCCCTCAAATGTTGCCTTGACCAATCAGATATGGTCTTGGGTCTGGGGTATCATAAATCATTTGTTTATCTTACCAAGCATGTGGTTCCTGCCTCGCAGGATCTAATTTTGGACATGATTCCTATAACATGATTATGATATATTTTACAAATAAATGATTGTCAGGACAACATCAAGCAAGAAAATTCGATTATATCAATACTAGACATGACTATGTATCCTATAGTTATCAAAAGACATACACAATAAGTGATTATACATGATAGTCAAATGTGTGGGTTACACATAAATGAATATGGAGTTAAGCAATGGAACGATTCATTTATAAGTCTTTTTGAGTTCATTCTGGTCCATATATAATGTACAAAAAGCAGTTTCTTTGCCATTCTCTGGCAAAGGGACTTTTCTGTGAAGACTAAGGTTTACAGCCCTTCCCCCTTAGGAATTTCAGTCTGGTTCTGCTGGCTGGGGGGAAGTCAGTGCAAGTATTTAACATGATCTCCTGGGTTTACATGTGATGTCCAGCGTGGCATTTCAATCACGAACAATAAATTTGACAATCTCTTCTTCGAATTAAAATTGTTAATAATTGTTCTATTGGTGTTAATGTTGAAAGCTGTTGTGTGAACAAGTTGGTTGGTTGGTTATCGTGCTTGGTTCTTGTGGCACTAGAACTGATTTATGACTTCCTGAGGAGTTCGGCTCTCGTTTCAATGCACACAGCTCTGATAGACTCTTTGATTTGTCTGGTTCGACTCATTTCTGCTACAACATTAACATTTATTTTGCAAAATATATTTTATTTTTGTAATGATTGGATAAAAACAACAACAACAATAACAACAACAAAACATTCTGATCAAAAGCCACTGCAACTAGACCTCACATAAAATAAAGTACTTTATTTCAGTAAAGAAGGGTGGAATGTCTTTCTGAGCTCAGTTAAAGGTCTTCGTTATAAAAGCACCGCTGATAGCATCTAAAGTTCAGCAAGTCTTGGGATAACAGCTTTTCATTCATATACACACAGATACATGTATAAATAAACAATTCCAATTGATGCAAAAAAAAAAAAAAAAATATATATATATATATATATATATATATATATATATATATATATTATGGGTGGCACGGTTTAACTTTACATGGTTCAGTTTGTTTCACGGTTTTAGAATCATGGTATGTGCTACTGTATGTTTATGGAAAAACTATACTTTATAATTAAAAAGAAGAAGAATATTCTATTCAACTACAAGCAACAACACAAATAAATACAATAGAGTACACATACAAACAATAAATAGTGATTTTCAGTGATTTCTTTTTTTTTTTCTTTTTTTTTTTTGATAGGTCTAGATTAAGTTTTTGTAACAGAAACTGAATAAAGTAATCAAATGTAAAACAGCATTGCATGTTGGACTGTATTGTCCTTTATTAAGTTACAAAAAAAAAAATAATCAAGAGCAGTGAGTGATTTCTTTGTTGTTGCTGTTTGATTAATATAAAGACTGCTGCTTTAAGAGACTGCACTGATCCAGTAGGCCTACGTTCAGCCGGCTATGTCTGCTGTAGGATACCTACCAAGATGGGCATTTTGACATTTTTATTTTTTATTTGTCCATATAAACACAGTATTTCAGAGAGAGCTTAAAGTGTTAGTTCACCCAATAATCATAATTATGTAATTAATAACTCACCCTCATGTCGTTCCAAACCCGTAAGACCTCCGTTTATCTTCGGAACAGAGTTTAAGATATTTTAGATTTAGTCCGAGAGCTCTCAGTCCCTCCATTGAAACTGTGTGAACGGTTTACCGTCCATGTCCAGAAAGATAATAAAAAGATCATCAAAGTAGTTAATGTGACATCAGAGGGTCAGTTGGAATTTTTTCAAGCATTGAAAATACATTTTGCTCCAAAAATAGCAAAAACTGACTTTATTCAGCATTGTCTTCTCTTCCGTGTCTGTTGTGAGCGAGTTCAAAACAAAGCAGTTTGTGATATCCAGTTCGCACACAAATCATTCGATGTAACCGGATCTTCTTGAACCAGTTCACCAAATCGAACTGAATCGTTTGAAATGGTTCGCGTCTCCAATAACCATTAATCCACAAATGACTTAAGCTGTTAACTTTTTTAATGTAACTGACACTCCCTCTGAGTTAAAACAAACCAAACCAATATCCCGGAGTAATTCATTTACTCCAACAGTACACTGACTGAACTGATGTGAAGAGAGTATTGAAGATGAACACCGAGCCGAGCCAGATAACAAACAAACGATTGACTCGTTCTCGAGTCAAAGAACCGTTTTTGTCGGACGTGTCCGATTTGAGAACCGAGGAGCTGATGAAACTGTGCATGTATGATACAGTGTGAAGCAGACCGACACACAGAGTGTCTGAACTGAACTGATTCTTTTGGTGATGTATTTTTTTTTTCTTCCTCAATTTTCTTTAAGAACATCTTATGGAATTTAAGAATGTATGCATTTCATTTATTTACTAAGCTGTTGTACATCTTAAATGTTCAAGAAGATGCATTAAGGGATAATAACACATTCTGCTGTTCATGATGCCTGTCAAATGAGGAGTTGGTTGGCAGCGGCTCAAATCTCCATACGTCAAGTAATCTGGGGGAACAGATGTGCATACTGACGTTCTATCCGACTTCCCTAGCTCCCCTCCTTCAGAGGATTAAGATAAGTGACTTCAGGAGGCTCTTCTCTATAAATACATATTCAAGGTGGACCAGAAACGATGCTTCAGCAACTTATTTAGTTCACTTACACAGTGGGGTCCAAACATCAGAAAGCACATTGAAAAATCAAGGGATTTAAAATTTTAATTATTTAACCCTGGAAATGTCAGGGTTAAAAATAAATAAACAATAATAATTATATCAATTTCAACATTGAATATAATTATATTGTGTGACTGAATTACCACTTTGTATGAAATGAGTAATGAGCAAACAAACAATACCTTTGTTTTGCCTAGTTTCATTGTGTTGAGCAAATGTGTTATTTAGAGAAAAAAAAAAAAAAAAAGATTAAGATTAAGGTCTTTGCACACTGCGTTCAAAATGTTCATATACATTTTTTAGTGTTCATAATCATACATAAACCTTGCACACTGTGTCAAAATGCTTGCTATGGATGTGAAAAATGCAGAACCTCAATCTGAATTTTTCTGTGGCGGACAGTTTTTGGTGGCAGTGCGAAAACATGATTGACACAACGTGAGGTTAGATTTATTTTTTAACGTGCAAACATTTTAGACAAAAATTTCAGACTCAGTGTGCAATGACCTTAAGTCATTATTTTAATATTACATCTGCATTGCAATTTCCTTTCCTTATAAGAACCGTTCTATGGATGTTAAAGGTTCTTCGTGGAACCATCAATGCCAATAAAGATCCTTTATTTTTAAGAGTGTACTTGATCTGGACTCTAATGGCTCCTGAGAGACAATATTTGTCTCGATGAGCTGTGTGAAATGTCTGAGATGAAAGTTGTATTATAAGCCGGTACCTCTTTGTCACAGCTGGATCAGGTGGCTAATTAGCACTTGTTAATTTGATGTAATGAAACCAAACCTCTAGCTGACCAAATAACGAATGTGCGATGCACGCCAGAGCAACATTACATATCCCAGTATGCACAGGTGAGCACTGGCAGTAAGACTGGCACCAGCTGGCACTCAAAAAGGTGTTCGCTGTGGGAGACAAATAAGAAATCTCAACCCAACACATCATCCAGGCCATTCAGTGCTATATGACTTGGAACACACAAAGACAGTCCATGAGAGAGCAAAGCAATCAGGACAGAAAGCATGACTGCAGAGGAATTAAGTTCTTTGAATAGGAATAGAGTCACAGATGAATCAGGCTAATTAGGAAGTCATAATATGTGAGTCATTTGAATTAATGTATAGCAACTTGTATACACAGTGTTTTCTCACACATAATGTGGTTTAATTAATTGTCCATGGAGAATATGTTTCTGATGTCTATGAATCACACTCATTTTACCACTTCAGTCAATTTTAAATTGTTCCAGAGGATAGTTAACCTAGTATTTGAGGTGAACATTTCGAGGAGAGTCATTACGGTTTATTGGCTAACCTGAATGTCCATATGTGATCAGATGTCTGCAGTTATCACCCTTGTATGTTCATGACAAAGTAGCATAGATAAATAGCGTAGGTAAATGGGTACATTATTTCCCCTTTATTTATTTATTTATTTATTTATTTAATTAATTATTAAATTTGTTTATCTAAGAGTATTTTTCAACTCAACTGCCAAGACTGGATCATTGAGTAAGTGATGAATTGACAAATATTTAATGAAATTATTTGGTTCACAAACTGGAACAGTTAATTTCTTCATGACTCATGGATTTGCTCAGTCAGAGTTTAACTCAATGAGCCCTTACCTAATCAATATCCCACTGGAAGAGAAGATTAACAACAACATACATTTCTCATTTTTCCTTACACAAATCTAGTTTATGACTTAAGAAGTTGATGGTTTCTAAGTGATTTAAACAGATTAATCAGAATCAGAATCAGAATCAGAATGAGCTTTATTGCCAGGTATGTACACATACGAGGAATTTGTTTTCGTGACAGAAGCTCCGCAGTACAACAGAATGACAGCGACAGAACATAAAACACATAATAAAAGAATAAAAAATACAAATATGTAGACAGTGAATGACAATATACAAATGACAATTGTAGGCAAGTATATTACAAAATGAAGTTATGTATGTACATATATATTGTGTGCAAAATTTAAGTGTATGTAGTTTAACAGTGATGATCCCTAAATTATTATTATTATTTTCTTTTTATAGATTAGAAATTCTATGAGTAAAATATCTCCATACACACACACACACACACACACACACGCATATATATATATATATATATATATATATATATATATATATATATATATATATATATATATATATATATATATATATATATACTCCACAACATAGAAAGTGGCTGAAACCATTGGAAAACACTATTTCCACTACCAGGGTAACAATTAAGAAGTTCCTATCAAATAAAGATTTTACAAATCTGCCTGGAAGAGGACATGTGTCTATATCGTCCTAATGCATGGTGAGGAGGAGCGTTTAAGTGGCCAAAGACTCTCTAAGGATCACAGCTGGAGAATTGCAGAAATTACTTGAGTCTTGGGGTCAGAAAGCATAAAATAATAATAATAATAATAACAACAATAATAATAATAATAATAATAATAATAAATAATAATAATAATAATAATAATAATAATAATAATAATAATAATAATAATAAAATAAAAATCAAACAGCACTTACATCACCATAAATTGTTTCAAGAAAAATGATCCTCGCTCATCCAAAAACTCCTGCATATTCAGATGTCAAGACACGACTGGAACTTCAAATGGCACTGGATTCTAAGGTTAGATAAAACAACAACAAAAAAGCCTTTTTAGCAGCAAACCCACCAGATGTGTTTAATACAAACAGGGATACAATGTACCCAATGCCAATGGTTAAATATACTGCTGGATATTTAATTAGGTGGGCCAGTTTTTCTGCTGGAGGTCCGGGACATTTTGTTCAGATGTATGACATCATAGATTCTATCAAATACCAACAGATAAAAAATGTAAACCTGACTGCCTCTGTCAGAAATCTTATAATGGGCCATGGTCAGATCTTCCATTACGACAATAATCTAAAACAAAATCAACACACACACACACACACAAAAAAAAAAAAAAATGTTCCGCTGTGCACAAAATAAATCTTCTGCCATGGCCGTCCCAGACCTCTGACCTAAACCCTACAGAAAATGAGTGGGGTGAATTGAAGAGAAGAAGCACCAACATGGATACATGGAGCAGTGAATATGAAGGATCTGGAGAGATTCTAGATGAAGGAATGGTCTCTGATCTCTCATCAGGTGTTCTCCAAACTCCTCAGGCATTATAGGAGAAAATTCTGAGCTGTTATCTTGGGATAAGGATGTTGCAATAATTGGGTGCCAATAGTTGTGGCCGACATGAACTACAGAAAGCATTTATTTCACAAAGAGATTCTCCCATGACTTTCAATTATTTTATTTCAGTGAAATGCTAGAATTTTGTGTGTTTTTTTTTTTTTTTTTTTTTTTTTGAATGAATGAATGGTCTTATGGATACAAAATGCCTATTTATTTTCACAGCTACCTTTGCTCATGTTTACCAAGGGTGCCAATATTAGTGGAGGGCACTGTAGATAAAAGTGCATTTATTCGCATCCAGAATCTCATCCCACAATCAATAATTTGTAAAAGAGGTCAAGATATAAAAGAGGGACAATCTTTCCCCTCAAGGTAATTTTTGGCTTATATTCTTACAAGCTTAAGAACATTTTCAGGTCTTTTCTTGAGCCATGGGGCAGCTAGAGGGGCTCTTTCTTAAACCTGAAAATATTCCCATTCCATAAATGTTTACTCACTTCTCCACATCACTTAAATTATGGATAGACTGAGAGAAAATGGAAGGCATATTTAAGAAGCTAGACCACTAGATGCCCAAACAGATTTATATTTTATTGAAAGTGCAAAAATAACCTTTACATGCAGTACAGGCAAAATAACTAGTTCACACATTCTTAGTAACAGCAGTCAAATGTGAGCAAAGGAAGACCAACCAAACACAAACCTGATATGATAACCATGATAACCAGGGTGTAAATTAGTTTACATTATTGTAGTAAATTTCATATAAGTCAGTTAAATACAATCATGAAAACTGAGACAATATTTTAAGCAATGCTCTGACTGGCCAGAAATGATGTATCACTGGGTAGAAGTTCAGCCAGTTGACTGTCTACTTCTTCATTATATCACTGTGCTGGCGTTAACTGTAACCTTAATGAACTCATCTCATCATCATCACCATAATCTATCAATCCATATCCATCTAAATTTAAATTAGACAGAGGTAAACGTGAAAGTCATATCCCATGAGCAGAACATTGAAAAACCGTTGCAGCAGTGTTTTTTCTATGTTCTTCCCCAGACAACATTTGGCCGGGTGCTTGCCATTACAGCCTGGCATTTGATTGATGTGCTAATAGAGGCCTGCTGCCTCTCTGGAGGCTGAGACCTCAGACTCTGCATTCATGGCACTGGAGATCCGCACAAACACTGGCATCTCATCAACGCTAACGGCTCTGATGAAACAGCGAGAAAGAGGGAAGTGCCCATTAAAATACATATGTAAATCTAACATCAGTTTATCAGCAAGATCTCACAAATGATATGTTGCTGTAAGGAGGATGAAAGCGATGTCAGAAGACATCAGGAGAAGGAGTCCAAGCAATGACAAGTGCTGAAGATCAAACTCCAGACTGCAGCCGCATGGGACTAGCTGTGATCACTGTAAACAGCTGTGTCAATGCAAATTAAATGGAGTTGAAATATTGGTCATGTTATGGGAAGAGATGTTTATATTTGTATGTAAACTTGCAGCAGTAGCTAAGCAGTGAAACTGGAGCTTTTTATAATTATGCAGTTTAAGGGCATCTACAGTAGGTGAACCCGGACCACAATTTGTGACACGCTAATTTATAAACATGCCATTATACTAACACATTATATATCATGTGCATCGATATATACATATCATACCCCTAATAAGCACATTAGGTTGACAAACCATTTGTGTATACAGTAGGACATGCACAAATCAAAAAGTCATAGTTTTCTATGTCTCCTGACAGAGCTCAGTCAACAAAACTTAACACTGTCAAATGAACAGATTGTATAAAATTTAGTAATTTGTTATAAGGTGAAGCCAATCGAGGAGGAAACCTATTTCATTTTGTAGAGCATAGATTTAACAGCTCTCTATCTTTTACGAGACAGTTCCCATGCGAGCTGATCGACTTCCTGCTGAATTGGATGTGTGTATGTATGGATGGTGTTGGTTACTAGCTGGATGACTTTGGTGGTGTTCTTATACAAGCCCATAAAATATATGTCCAGTCCCCAGACTGGAAGCAGTATAGTGGAAGAACCATTAAATGAGACTGGAAAGCTGGGGACAAAAGGTGATATAGTATCCTATATAAAACATTACCGAGTTAAAATAATCATTTACAGAAAAAAAAAGAATGCCTAAAAGATACAAACCCGTTACGGGCCTGAAGATCAGAGGCATCCAGTATGGTTTTCTGGCCTTGACCCTTATGCACAGAGATTGTTCCAGATTGTGTAACTCTCATAAAATCCAAAATGAGCCAATATTTGGCATGACATTTCATAATGTCTCACTTTCAACATTTGATTTTTTATCTATATTCTCTTGTGAATAAAATATATGTTTATGAGATTTGGAAATTATTCCATTCCTTTTGGAACTTTTTTGGAATCGAGTTTGTAGAATCACATATTAAAATGAGAATATACTGCCTCGCATATAATAAAGAGATCCATAAAAATCCATCCTGATATTTCACATCAAGTATGTCACAAAGTGTTTTGCATCTTGCAAAAAAAAAAAAAAAAAAAAAAAAAAAAAAAAGATATGTTTTGACATGAAATCAGGCTTGCAGTTACTGTATAACCATCTATGATATAATTTTAGTGTTATAGCTTAAAAAAAAAAAAAGAAAACACTTATGTGATTACTTTGATGAATTTCTCCCATTGTGACACAGTGTTGCCTTCAGGTAAAAACATCTGAAAGAAAAAAGACAAAGGAGAAAATAAAATGATCATTGATTTCACAATGCATGCAATAAAGGGCTAACTGATGAATGTTTCTCGTTAGCAAGAGCTGCCTTTTATATTAACACCAATCATAACCAAATTATCAGTTTCCATTATTTCTAGATTGCTCAGCATTGGATTTTAAAGTGAAGATATGACCCCTAAGTGTCCTGTACTTATCTGATTCTTTCTAATTCTGTCCGTGTCTCTATCTCACAGCAGTGTGCAAAGCAATCTACCACAGTTCACCTGCGATTCTAATCTCACACATTCAACTTCCTATTCTCTTTTTCTCTCTGTGTCTGTCCCTCGCACATTCACTTTCAGTACAGCTAAAGACGGAACAATAAATAACAGTAAAAAAAAAGTGTGAGTTTGAATTTAATCTTTCCAAAGTGCTTATTCACGTCCTGCATATGCATTCTTTTTGCATACAAGGGAAATTGAAAACTTTTATAAGAATATGAACAAAACTATGAACCACAGAGGCTAATGGCATCTTTACACTAAGTGTCTGTGGGACTATATGTATATTAAATATATATTTCTGTATATTTCTGTTAAACTGAATTAAAATGCAGAACTGTACACCACGAAACAGACTGGATCTAAAGCCTTCAGATAACACAACTCATATCTTAATCTCTGAGAGATACCGTAACTCTGAGTGAAACAATAGCACACTTTACTAAAATTAGCACTGACAAGTGCCCATCCTTCTGCAAAGTCCTTTTACTTTTCATAAAATAATTTATCAGGATATAGGAGTGAAGACCATTACTGACAGTGTTTAGAATAGGTTCATAGGATTGACTCTATCCTTCTTTCCTAATTACTAAACCCTACTCACATTTGCATGTGGATGTCAGTGAAAGTGTTTTTAAACTTAACCAACTTAAAGGTCACTTGGCGAAAAATAGGAATGTCACTCAAATGCCATGCAGTGGTTTGTGTTTGGTTAGCAATGGAATATTGTGTGGAGGTGGTTATCTGAAGGTTATTTCATGAATCCTAGCAAACAAAAGATGAAGAGGAGGATGAATATTAACTTTCATCACCCCAGTAGGGGAGATGTCCTTGCTGAAGAACCCGAGGCCAGGTCAAAGCAGAGGTACAGAGGTGGACAGCGAACAGCTCCTTTGTGTGTCAGTACAGTTGATAGTTGCTCAGTAGGTCAGACTGTCCTCTGTTTTGCTAGTGCTAATGTAGATCCAAAGATATTAGCGCTCCTGTTTTACCAGCGCTAGATCATGATATCTTTGTTAAAGCAAAAGATTGGCTGCACTAAAGGGCCTCAGAGGGTCAGAACAACTGCAACTGATATGAGGCATTGCATCTATCAAAGCTTTTAAAAGCTATTAAACTGTTCACTGGATGAGCGCGTTACACTACCGGAATCACCTCTATGTTCTGTTATGCAAATTTCCCCAGAGGTGTCGTATAATTAATATAGTAGATATGATTTAATTAAGAGCTCTAAAATTACTCATGCCAGCCATCCCATGTGACGATATGACCTAATTTATATATTTTGGGGGAGGGGGGGAGGGGGGGTTATGGGAGACCATTGGTTTATTTATGTATTAATTCATGCAATCAATATTATATTATATCAAGATAACTGATTGACAGATTCAGTGAAGCATTCATCAAAATTATTCAAATCTGTAACCATATTAGTTTTTGATTTATTGAAAAGAACTTACTCTTAAGAATCATCTGTTCATGAATCAGACTGTACTTGACCCATGGCATGTTTTCAATTCACTAAAATAGTCATTCGTTCATAAATCACCCAAGCTGGATGACTTTGCTTCATAAAAAATAACTGGCTCATAAGTGTGATTTGTTCATTAATTGGTCTACACTTTTTATTTATTTATTTATTTATTTAAGTTTGCATACAGCATGTTTCTTGTCAATATTTGCCAGTGTGTGTGTGTATATATATATATATATATATATATATATATATATATATATATATATATATTAGGGCTGTCAAAAATAGCGCGTTAACGACGTTAATTAGTTGTTTGTCGTTAATTATGTCACATTTTTTAACGCATTTCATGCATGCACAGTGTGACAAATTATTTAGGTCAGGAAAGTCTCGTCGATCTCTGAATTCTCAAGATAGTAAAAAACAGCGGCGAGCGCTGCGACGAAAACACAGAAGAAGCTTAAGGTTTTACCCCAGTTACTCTCAAATACAGTATTGTTTAAAATAATAGCAGTACAATGTGACTAACCAGAATAATCAAGGTTTTTAGTATATTTTTTATTGCTACGTGGCAAACAAGTTACCAGTAGGTTCAGTAGATTGTCAGAAAACAAACAAGACCCAGCATTCATGATATGCACGCTCTTAAGGCTGTGCAATTGGGCAATTAGTTGAAAGGGGTGTGTTCAAAAAAATAGCAGTGTCTACCTTTGACTGTACAAACTCAAAACTATTTTGTACAAACATTTTTTTTTTTTTTCTGGGATTTAGCAATCCTGTGAATCACTAAACTAATATTTAGTTGTATGACCACAGTTTTTTAAAACTGCTTGACATCTGTGTGGCATGGAGTCAACCAACTTGTGGCACCTCTCAGCTGTTATTCCACTCCATGATTCTTTAACAACATTCCACAATTCATTCACATTTCTTGGTTTTGCTTCAGAAACAGCATTTTTGATATCACCCCACAAGTTCTCAATTGGATTAAGGTCTGGAGATTGGGCTGGCCACTCCATAACATTAATTTTGTTGGTTTGGAACCAAGACTTTGCCCGTTTACTAGTGTGTTTTGGGTCATTGTCTTGTTGAAACAACCATTTCAAGGGCATGTCCTCTTCAGCATAGGGCAACATGACCTCTTCAAGTATTTTAACATATGCAAACTGATCCATGATCCCTGGTATGCGATAAATAGGCCCAACACCATAGTAGGAGAAACATGCCCATATCAAGATGCTTGCACCTCCATGCTTCACTGTCTTCAATGTGTACTGTGGCTTGAATTCAGAGTTTGGGGGTCGTCTCACAAACTGCCTGTGGCCCCTTGGACCCAAAAAGAACAATTTTACTCTCATCAGTCCACAAAATGTTCCTCCATTTCTCTTTAGGCCAGTTGATGTGTTCTTTGGCAAATTGTAACCTCTTCTGCACATGCCTTTTTTTTAACAGAGGGACTTTGCGGGGGATTCTTGAAAATAGATTAGCTTCACACAGACGTCTTCTAACTGTCACAGTACTTACAGGTAACTCCAGACTGTCTTTGATCATCCTGGAGGTGATCATTGGCTGAGCCTTTGCCATTCTGGTTATTCTTCTATCCATTTTGATGGTTGTCTTACGTTTTCTTCCACGTCTCTCTGGTTTTGCTCTCCATTTTAAGGCATTGGAGAACATTTTAGCTGAACAGCCTATCATTTTTTGCACCTCTTTATAGGTTTTCCCCTCTCTAATCAACTTTTTAATCAAAGTACGCTGTTCTTCTGAACAATGTCTTGAACGACCCATTTTCCTCAGCTTTCAAATGCATGTTCAACAAGTGTTGGCTTCATCCTTAAATAGGGGCCACCTGATTCACACCTGTTTCTTCACAAAATTGATGACCTCAGTGATTGAATGCCACACTGCTATTTTTTTGAACACACCCCTTTCAACTAATTCAACTAATTGCCCAATTGCACAGCCTTAAGAGCGTGCATATCATGAATGCTGGGTCTCATTTGTTTTCTGAGAATCTACTGAACCTTCTGGTAACTTGTTTGCCACGTAGCAATAAAAAAATATACGAAAAACCTTGATTATTCTGGTTAGTCATATTGTACTGCTATTATTTTGAACAATACTGTACATTCATGCCAAGCTCGATAAACAGAGACGACTTTGGTAGTTGATACGCTGGAGCTTCTTCCTGTTATAGCGTCCTGTGTTTCACACTGCGAATGCGCAGAACGCCTACATGAAATGCAGCGAAAATTACAGCTGTTTGGAAAAGCATTTGCATTTTTAATTGGTTTTACTGGCACTTGAAGCCTTCAGAACGTGAAAATATAGATCCTAAAGTATTGTGGCAGAGCAAATGAACACCTCCTAAAAACAAGAGTGCCCAGAGTGCAGAGGGCGCATGTTTGTGTTTCTGAGTTCATTCTTTTTAGTTTCTCTATGCATAATTTCATAGATATGTGGCTATATTTAACCACTGGTTCACCTAAAACTCTTACACTATCTGTAGTTAAATGGCATGGTTTGATATAGTGCTCAGGTAAATTTGATTAAGTAAATGTTAAACTTTTGAAATTCAGAAAAAAAAGAACCACATATTGATGAATCAATACATGAAAATTATGTATCTGTGTCCTGTTATTTATCTTTTGGTATGCATTTCAGAAAAAAAAAAAAAATGGTTAGGATTCAGGTGTAATTGCAAATAGTGATTAATCATGATTAATCCACTGAAAATTCTGATTAATTTGATTAAAAATTTTAATCATTTGACAGCCCTAATATATATATATATATATATATATATATATATATATATATATATATATATATATATATATATATATATATATATATATATATATATTTCATCATCACATTACATACAGACCACTAACTCATATTTAAGATTAAGTGCAATGCTGCTAAAAAGCAATAAAAGGAAGTATAGTTGTTTCTTCAGTAACCGATTTTTAAAACAATTCTAGAAGGCCTACTTAAAAAGGATGGGCATTATTTGTTTCACAGTATTCTTTCATTCTAATGATTAAAACAGACTTGAACTGTATTGGATACTGGCTTAATACCATTGGGCATGGAACAACACTTCAGAAAGTGACGGCTGCTGAAATAGGCTACTTCAGAAGATGTCCATTCCTATTGTGAGCTGAAAGTTGGAAAACTTTTCTGAAAACCAAGCTGACTTTAGGCTTAGATTGGAGTTGAAAAATCCTTGAGCTTTTCAAAAGTACCAGTAATTGCTGCCTCAGAGCTGCAATATCCCGCAAAGAGCTGGAATCCCTCTGGAGGACTTGCCCACAAAGAGCTCTCTGTCAGATACAGTGTGATGAAGGATAAACTGCGGTTTTCTGGGCTTACCACATAATGTTACCCATAAAAAGCTGCATAAACAGAAGAGACAGCATTACTACACAGCCATTTTCAGTGATTGCCAGTTGAACTATGGATTAGGGCTGCCTAACAGACATTTCTGCTACCGTTCTTCTGGTTTGAAATGGGAAATTGTAAAACATTATGATTAGCACATGACCTAATATGTTAACTATAATGATAATGAGAGTGATTTCTCTGTTGAAAAGCATGTCTTAGCATCAGACTGGTTTGGTGATGGTCTAGATTGAGGGCCAGCATATCCAAGTTGTTCCCTGACTAGGGCTTACTGACTATGCTAGCTAAGAATCCAAGCCACAACGTATTGTAATTAAACTGTCCAACAGGATTGGACTTTACTAAACTTGTTTTAGATTCACTAACTTTTTTCTTTGGTACAATCTGTGTAATTAAACTTATTAAACAGTTGAATTAAAATTTGGATCATACCACAAACACACACACACACAAAAAAAGAGGATCTAAAGCAGAGGAAATACATAGATCTAGCGGTGACATTTTTTTTCAACTCATTTGTGATGCTGCAAACAGGTAGAAAATTCTAACAAGAAAAAAAGCTGAAGTGTTATTGCTGTGTACCATCCTAAAATTAGGCTTAACTCGGTATAAAACACAGTTTAATGATAGTTAAAAATGTTAGTAGAGAAAATGTTTAAAGTTTAATGGAACACATGGGGCTGTTGCAGACAGTTCTGATTAAGAGGGCATATGGGAAAATGCATTGCTGTGCCAAGATCTACAAGAATACTCTAGACATGGTGCTATATGCATCTCATAATAATTTGTCTTAACACAATCTGGTTCATAATCCGCTTTGTTTTACACTTACCTAACAACACTGATCAAGTATGGACTAAATATAACATGCAACAACACCGCTAACTGATGCAAACATCAGTGACATGGTTTTTAGTCATTTAGAGCCATTGCTTATCTGACCTCTTTAAATAATTTTGGTGTTTTTTTTGTTTTTTTTATCCCCCAGACATGGCATCTACAAGCTGTCTCTCCCATCTTGACTTGATCAACATGATTACATTCAAGTGCTTCACATTATCCTAGGCTTTCGGCATGTCATATAGCCATGTATCTTTGAGGACTAAATGGACTTTAATATTTAATTAGAGGCACAAATGACATTGAAGACTAATTTATTTCTGCTCTTGTATTACATTAAGCACTCTCCAAATGATTTCCCAGATGTTTATAAGATGTCAAGTGCTACTTTAAACTTTAAAGAACTTACAGTGATGAAGGAAAACAAACTGATATACAATGAAGCATCCCCATCCCCATGCCCTGCTTTATTTTATCTACAGATGTGATGTCCATTCCTGTGAGATATAGAACACAGCCCATGGGATAATGTCTGACCTTTAAAACTTGAGGAGGAGAGACAGGAGACCAAGATCATTATCACCCCTCAAAGAGTCACCTTTCTGTCTTTGTTACCTGCAGTGTAGCAATGACCACATTTTCTGACGGTCGACCATCAGCTTCACCCGGTTTTGTCTCTGAGATGTGTGATTGCTATTATCTCCCCGGCCATGACCTTTCAAAAGCTGTAATCTTCAACAAACCCTCACTGAACTACTTACATCATTCCCACGTGTCATATCCCAACTGAAGTTTAAATGCTAACAGATATACGTATGGACAAATATATCAAGACGCTCCTTTTTAATGAGGAAATGTGTCTGTTCCAGTAATTTCAGTGACAACAACACAGCACACAATATTAAGTATAGTGGTAACAGTTTGTAAAGTACTAAATGATTTTAATTAATTACCACAGTTTTGTCATACAAATAAATATTTAGTGTTGAGGTGTCCACATACTATAAGACCATGCACTGTTGGTATCACTCGGATTCTTGTCTACTATACAATACTGTACAGTATTCGCAAAGCTAGAAAATGTTTAAAGATGACAGAAAGCCATCTCCTGAAGTTGAAGCAGCATTCTTCCTACTCCCAGATCTCCCTCACTGTGAATTGTAAACCCTTCTGCTAGCTTGAATGTAAAAAACATTATACAGTATGACAAAACTGTCTCTGATGGCTTCAGGTAGTGAGCGGAGATGGTCTGAAGGAATCCATATTATACCTGGCTTATGCATTTAGATCTATCATTAAAGGACTGAAATGCAAACAAACCCCTGTCGACAGCATTCCTCACATTCAATTTGACAATAATCCAGTTGATATCCCAATCTGACACTAGTAGTTAATTTTCCTGGAAGCTTTTATGATTTGGAATGATAAAAAAAAAAGCATAATATAACATTTAGAGAAATATAACTATACAAACATATACACTCAAATGAGAGAATGTAATATGATTTAAAAAGAAGATTATTTATTATAAAAATATTATTATTAAATCAAAATACTTTCTCTCATTTAGGCATATGATTGCCTTATCTCACAACCAATATATGATATGATTATCTCACGACCAGTTTGTACGTATGTTACAAGGTGGCTTATTCATACGAATTTTTACTACCTCACTCGTACGATTTTATACGATTTGTCTAAACCCCAGTGACGGATAGGATTAGGGGCGGGGTTAGGTGTAGGTCATTCGTACAAATTCATACGAATTGTGCAGCTCGTAAAATACATACGATTTGGCAACAATCGTATGAATTTGTACGAGTGTGGTCGTACGAATTTGTACGACTAAGCAACCTTGTGAAAAATGTACGAATTGCCGTGAGATCAGGTTGGATTGCCTTATATCAATAAACTAAAAAGGTTTTAAGAGGTAAATAAATAAATAAATAAAATGTATTATTATTATTATTATTATTATTATTATTATTATTATTATTATTATTATTATTATTATTATTATTATTATTATTATTATTATAAATGCTAAATGCACTGAAATCACACTGTTTAGTTCATTCTTTTTAGCCCAAAAAGACTGGGACAAGATTAGGATTTCCACCTTGCAGACAGCATAACCCAGGCAGCACGTGCAAATAAACGGCAAGTATAATTAGTTCTTAGTGAATTCTCTTAAGGGTTTTTCAGGTATCTCTATATATAGAGAGGTCATTTCAGTCTGCTTGAGCAGCTGAACAAACTGTGTATGAGACGGTCTACAGCGAGTGTTGATCCAGACAGCTGGAGGAGTTCATCTGTCAGAGCAGAGATCAAAGGGTCTGATGAACTGACTCCAGATCAGTGGGCAGAGCAATAGTGAATCTGAGAAAATACTGTCCCTCTATGCATGCAAGGAGAACACAGACAGCACTGGCTTAAATTAGATGACCTGTGAAGAAACCCTGGTTTTCTGTCTGGAAAAAAAGACCCCTAATGTGCTCAGACACAGCTATAGGTTAGCGTTCCCATTCATCTCAAAGACAATTTGGAAACCACCCCCTCCCCCACCCCAACATTCAGAACACACTGATGTTTTTTAAATGCCAGTCAATGGAGAAAGAGGCTTTTGCATCCAGATGGTGTGGTTACAATTTTTACTAACAGCTGTTAACTGGCTCAGGTTGACCATCCAATCCTTGTCATCTACTTAATTACAATAATCATAGCAACCATTTTGCATCTGTGGACTACATCTCCCAATATGCTGAAAAATATAGCAATTAATTTGTCATGTGATTGCAGGTTAGCTTGAACCTGTATGTCACTTTCCATCAGACCACGGAGACTCAAATCAAAATCATAGTCACTACATTTTGGACCATCTGACACTAAGGATTAATGTGTATGAAAAAGCTATAATTTTATTCATAAATGCTTTGGAAGCAACAGATCGTATCTCTTGTAAACCAGAACGTTTCTCTTTCTTTTGATGCGAGTGTGTGGGGGTGGCATGCGTGAAAGGTGTAAGTATTACTTTCTGCAACAAAAGAACTTTCAAAATAAAGGAAGGAAACATGATCTAAATCTATGCTAATGCCATGTTTCATTTTGCTTTGAATGTAGACTATAAATGCTCCAGATTTGGCTTCTTGCCATCTGCGGCCCTTCGGAGCTTGTTGTTTCAAAGCCTGAGTAGTGTGAAATTATTGCTTGTTATATGCTTCATGAATAATTCATACACTGGTTATACTGTATGTTTTGAAGGATTGGCTAATATTTACCAAGTTATGGTCATTATTAACTTCAGATTGTTAAATGCATTTAAAAGTTTCATTTGTAAGTATCAGTGTGAGATCTCTGATCACCAATATACATGTGTTGAAATAAAAGTAGTTTTTGCTTCAAAATATTGCCAATGATAAGGGAACAAACATCGGCCAATGCATCTGAGTTACAACAATGATTGAATCTGGTTTCAGAAAAGTCAATTTTCAACAAGTGTGAACTATATTTGCAATCAGATAATAGAATATTGGCTAATTTATATACAAAACTGCTCTTCAATTTTGCACTAATGGTTATGTGAGAGGGAATATAAGTATAGATCTTATAATATTCAACATTTAAATGTATTTGGACTAAAAGGATTCAGTATACTATATTTCATTCTTTGACAGGAACTAATGGGCTCATATCCTTCAAACTGCAGTACTCATCTTTGGGATGTCACCTGTTTACCAATGAGCTGCAAATCTAATGCAAATTCACAGTGATGGTCATGAAAGAATTATTATTATTATTATTATTATTATTATTATTATTATTATTTATTTATTTATTTATTTATTTATTTATTTATTTAGGATTTGTAAACCTATAAAAAAACATTATTATTATTATTATTATTATTATTTGGAGATTTATCTGAGATTTGATCTTGCTTTCAATAAATGAACTTTTGATATTTACTGAGTCTCACCAAGCTTCTCTAAGTGATTACCACCTGCTCAGCTCTGCTTCAGGCCACATAAAAGAGAATAAAAGATCACTGAGACTTTTTTTCCATTATTTGAACCCTGCTCATTCTATTATTACATCTGAAGTTTATAAACTATTAACATTCTGCTTAATGAATAATGCATTTAAATGGGAAGAGAAGCTCCTTCATAAGAATAGATGGGCTTCATGACTTATACATATGTGTTCTCTGAGTCCTGCACAAACAGAGAGGATGATGTCATCTCCAGCGTTGTTACAGGAGAGGCAGGCACCTTGGTGTTTTCAGTGTGGATGTTACTGTCTTATCCCTTACTAGCTGAATTTGTGGGGAAAAAAAAATAAAAAAATACTGTAAATTTAAATTGCCAATATTTTCAAACTGATCTTTAAGTTGAAGTTCCATTAATGCAAGGATTGACTGATTGATTGATTTTCCAAATCTGTCCTTATAAAGAAAAAGTATTACACAGAAGACTTGCTCACCAATGGATCCTCTGCAGTAAATGGGTGCCATCAAAATGAGAGTTCAAACAGTTGATAAAAACATCACTGTAATCCACAAGTTGTCAAAATTAATATCAATTAATATCAATTAAGCAAATATTTGTGTGTTTGAGATAAACGTTTAAAATCCATAAAAAGTCCATTCCTGTTGCCTTCTCAGATACAAATCCACTAACATATTTTGTTTAGGACATTGAACCATTTTTTGCTTGCAAACAGAGCTTGCTTGATCTGTGCATATTTCTCTCCTGATTCATGCGATTATTATTATTATTATTATTATTATTATTATTATTATTATTAATTTGTGTATTACAAACACAACAAGTTGTGTGGATTAATTGTGGAATATTTTTATTTGATTTTATTAGCTGTTTGGATTAGTTTTTATATTAACATATTGTTACAATTATACAAATTTGTACAATTATACAAATTTGATATACACAATACATTAATGAGTCAAAACAATTAATAATATATGTATTATTTAAGCATTTACACTTTTTTATTATATAAAAATGTTACTCTTACAAACATGTAAAAATATTTTATATATATTTTTATTTATTTATTTATTTATTTATTTATTTATTTATTTATTTATTTATTTATTTAATTCCTGTCCTCATTTGACATCACATTAAATGCACTAGGCTGGAGCAAGAGTTTCTACTAGTGCAGAGCTTGCAACTAACATTGAGATGAATGGGAATACTAAATGGACAGCTCTCACCAGGTATGCTAGACCTCCTTGGTGGAAGTTAGTCTCACTGGGATTTATGATTGATCTTTTCACAGATTTTAGGGATAAAAAAGAAAGAAAAAGCAAGTTTGTGGACCCAATGCTACAGCTGCATCCAGGCAAATCAGCTGGATAAACAGAGATGACTGCTGCTGAGCTGCCATTGATTTCTACATTGGGATCCATTGATTTCATGTGCACTAACTCAGGAAGTTAGATATAGAGATGTGACAAAGTTGATAACAATAATTCATGTTTCTTTTATTGTAATCAGGATAGTTTATATTAAGGTATTTGAATGATTGGGGTCTCAGTATACAACACTCTGCAGGAATCTTGCATTGACATAATGTACTGCTTCATCAATGCTACAGTCTCTAGAAGTCTTTGTGATCTGCAGCAGCAGATAAATATAATATAGAAATCTAATCAGGAAACATTTAGCATTTAACCTCTCCTTCCAATGTGAACGATAAGTCACTTGAGAAAATCTAATGTTGGAATCATATCTGTTTCTTTGACTTTGTACTCAGCCTTGACACTATAATTCCTGCACTACTACTTAGCAGCAGGACTGAATTTACAGCCTCAAAACAATTTCAGATTTTAGCTTATTTGTGAAATTGAAGTCTGAACTGAATATAATACGACTTCTCGCTGTGAAACAATAAACAGACAGATTCAATGATGTACTGGTCATTGGGAGCAGCGAGATATTTTTGTGATGAGCTAGTTGGCTATCAAAACCAAATTTATATAGAGTGCAAATATACAAAAATTTTAAGAGGAAAACTTCAGTCATTGTCAGACCAGCCAATTTCCATCGCTGATTTTTTTCTTATGCTAAACATAAAATAAGCTATTTTAAAGAATTCTGGTAATCAAATAGTTGTTTGCTTTGATTATTTCTTTCCCAACTATGGAAGTCAATGGGGACCAACAACTATTGGTTCTTCAAAATTCTTCAAAATATCTTCTTTAGTGTCCATCGTAAGAAAGAAACTCATACAGGTTTGGAACGACATAAAGGGTGAGTAAATGATGAAATCATTTTCATTTTTGGATGAACTATCCCTTTCATTTCAGTCAACCTGGTGTCTGCTTTGCAAACAAACAGTGTTTTGAGAGTATTCAGTCAAAATAAATCATAAGTCTGACTTAAACAACAATACAGGTTCAATTTAATTTATTAGGTTAAACAAATTTTAATTAGGGTAACTGTAGCATGTGACTGTAAAGGCTTGACAAATACCTTATAATGCTTAAAAAATGCTCCTCCTAAATAAGAAACAACTGATCAGTTTTAACCTGCAGTAGGTGGAAACATGATGCATCTGTTTACTGTTTGTACTGTACATGCTGTGAGAAAACAGAAATATATATTTATATCTTAGCTGATATGAAGATTCCAAAAATTATATGTTCAAACTGAAGATACAATGCTGATATACAGCAGGAAAAGTGAAAATCGTGTACAGTGCTGATTGAAGGAAGGGACATTTGGAGGAGAACGTGTTTGTGTGTTGAAGACAGAAACAGTGGACTACATCCTCCACCATCTGTTTCCTCTTCCCTCTCTCCCAAAGGGATGTGTGGGTGTGTGGGTGCGTGTTCTGAGTCAACCAGCACTCACACAGGTGAGAGAGATGCAGTGGGAGAGCTTCAACCCTAGAAGACCCAGCAAAAAGAAAATAAAAAAATCCCTTTTTTGTTGATTATAAGGTCTGATACAGAAATATATGTTTTTAATTTTTTTATTTTAATTTTAGTAAGTTTTTGGGGACATTTTGTTATATTGCAACATTGGACTCTTTGGGTAGCACAATATCATTGATTTTACTCACTGTCTGAACAAATGTAGATGGTTGATTTTCTGGCTGAAATGCTTCTTTAATCCCATTACAATAGTCTATATACAGTATTTATACGCACTGATAATCAAACAATAATGATAAAATAAGTCATATTTTTATGTGAAAAAAAACATTTATTATAAAAAACAGTAGGTTTCTATTATTATTATTTTTTTTTTCACATGGAACAGATGAGAAGTACAATTCACTGACATAAGCTCAAAATCTATCTATCCATCTGTCTGTATGTCTGTCTATCTATCAATTAGCAAGCTTATTTGCAGGACCAAGATTACTGTAAAAATGTGGTTACCTGTAATTCTTATGTTTTTTTTTTTTGTTTTTTTTTTTGTAGTTCAGTGTAGTTTTAACAAAGATTCAAAAGATTAGCAGATCAGCGGTTTGCTTTTACAGGCCATGATAACCCCTTGTTCTGCAGTATAATAGTTAAGAATACTATCTGAAAAAATAAAGAACTCGACTTCAACCTTACTAGATTTCTTGGTGGCTAAAACTAAAGAATTGTGTTTGAAAATGCAGGGATGCTAAGTCTAAATAAGCAAGTACATGAAAGTGTTAGGCCTATTGCTGCTGAAAAGGAAGAGAGAGAGAGAGAGAGAGAGAGAGAGAGAGAGAGAGAGAGAGAGAGAAAGCAAAGTACAATTTTGTAATATTATTTGACTGCACTTGTGTCACAGGTGCAAATCACTGAGCTCCTTCTTGTAAATCTAGTGGGTCATACAGGGGATTGAAGGGTTGTATTATCGGGTTACAAGCACATCTTCTCATTGTTCTTATATCAATGTTTTATGGCAGTTAACACAAGGGATTGCAGCAGTATATCTTCAAAAAATCAGGAAAAAAAAAAGAAGTCTGTTTTTAGACACTTGGTTATTAGCATTAAGTTAACAGCATATTCTATAATAATAATAATGATAATAAAAACATGTATCAATCACTAAATTACATGCAAAAAATATACATATGCAGATCTGCTCGATATCTTAGATGGAAAACACCAAATCCATCTGTCCATTACTGTACACAGCTATATAATTAAAATATGAATTAATAATAATATAAAAGTAAATGCAATAGATTATACTGAAATGTTTTATCGCTAATTAATGTCCCTTTTCTACATTTTACCATCCACAAATGCCTGACAACAATTGAGACTTTGTTTATTTATTTTTCAATCAATTAAAATCGTATCCTTTTGAAGTTGTTGACTAATTGAGTCACACTCACAAAAAGCTGTTCCATTGCTAAATCATGGCACTTGTGCAGTGTTTGAGTGAGGCCTACTCATAAACTGTCACATTCGCCATTTTATGCTTAAATATTAGCTTAATTAAAGTCAAAATTACACTTACATTTGCAAGTAGTACAAACACTGTTGGCCGCCAAGGCATTGATACTGTCCTTGTGTGCTAGAAGAACCCAGAGGATCTGGAGGATAAATACAGTAGTCAGTAGTCAGAGAGGAAATAATTACTCAAACCAAACAACAAAATGAGCTGATCTCTTCTAATAACAAGCCAATAACTTATAATTCATCGTCCTCTTCTGCAAACAAAGCAAAACACTGTTTATTTGAGAAAGAGTAAATATTTACACATAAATGTCCAACTGCTTTCAGTATGTCTGTGATTAAACCAAATGGAAGGCAGTTCTCAGAAGTGAGACCTAAGCTCCTTGCGAAAGTATTTTATGAATCAAATGAAGGGGCAACTTTTAATCCACTTCAACATAAGCTCGTGGGAATAAATCAATTTACCAGCAGCATCCTTTGAGTAAAAAAAAAGCAGAAGTGTGTTTGGTTGTAGTGATAACTGTACAGATCAAGAGGAAAATTAGCATTAGCATTTCAACAATTCTGGCAATTTATTATTCTGAACAAACACTAAATAGATACAGAATGAATGTGTATACTGAACCGTAGTGTGAATATACTGTATGGAATGAAACAACAAACAAACTGACAATTATTTCCCTCCAAAATTAAATAATTGTTCACTGTAGAAAGGACATCAGCAACATATTTTGTTTTGTTGTTCTTTTCAAAACCAAAGAAAATTGTGTGTATAATATGAATACAAAATAAAGTGACAGTAAAATACTTTGACACTGTTACAGGAGAGAAAAAAAAAAAAAAAAAAAAAAAACCCTTTTCAAATAATTATTTTCATTTTAATACTTAAATTTAAAAAAGAAAGAAAGGAAAAATGTTTCCACAAAAATGGGAATGTCTGCTGGAAATTATGCTTTGTCGTCACAAAAATACATTAAAATAAAATAAATTATAAATATGTTAATAGAAGTTTAGATGATCACACACTAAATTGGGGACCGATTTTCACTATTAACTAAATTTTAACTACAATCTTTGCATCAAAACTCCCAATATGCAAATAAACATCCAATTATATGCATGCTAATTAGCAACTGTTTAATAGTGAGAACTTGCTGTTGTCTTGCTGTTTTTGTAAGTGTACATTTTATCATGTAACTCAATCTACTGTTATGACAGAACTAGCATTAATTATTGGGGGCAGCTGTGGCCTATAGGTTAGAGAGTTGGACTTGTAACCCAGGTCACAGGTCCGGGTCTTGGTGCTGTTGTAGGTGGAGGGGAGTTAATGAACAGCACTCTCTTCCACCCTCAATACCCATGGCTGAAGTGCCCTTGAGTAAGGCACTGAACTCCCCAGTTGCTCCACGGGTGTTGGATATATAGATGACCACTGCTCTGGGTGTGTTCACTTCTCACTGCTGTGCATTTCAATTTCAACTATGACCACAATTTTAAATACAAAACAAGGCTAACATGTGACCCTGGAGTCCTGGACCACAAAAGTAGTCATAATGGTCAATTTTTGGAAATTGAAATTTAAATGCCTGATAGCTGAATAAATAAGGAAGAAAAAATAACTTAAGGAACTTAAGAACTTAAGAAAAATCTATAACTTTGACCTATACAATGAATTGTTGGCTATTGTTACAAATATACCAATGTGACTTATGAATGGTTTGTGGTTCAGGGTCACATGTGATAAAGCATATACATGTCGTCCAAGGCAGGGGGCCTGCATGGTAAAAAAAAAAAAAAAAAAAAAAGCCCTGTCATCCACCCAGATTATTCAGTATGTTATATTTTCAGTAAAAACAAATGGAGGAGAAATTAATTTTAGTGACTGGAAAAGGAAGTGTTGGAGGCTACTGACCACTCTCCTTTCCTACCTTCTCATACAGCCTACAGTAATAAGTGAGAGGAACTCAGAATAGAATAAGTTAACTGAATATTAATAGACATCCACTCTGGAGAGTCAGTATGCCCTCTGGCCTTCTTCTCTAACTGCTCTCCTCTGTCTAACCTCCTCAGATCTCAAATCTACCTGTGTGCTACATGGCTGGTCATTAAGCTCCAGAGAACAGACACATGCAGAGGAGAAGAGAAGGACAAAGGCATCAACTTGAACAGCCCAACAGTCCAGCAGCCTACACCCTAATCTTCTAAATTTGTGAGTCACAGGCTGTTAATGTAGAGCCCGAGCTCATTAGCTTCAACAATCTCAGTGGTGGAGGGTCAAACGCACACAGGTCTTGAGGTCTAGACTTCTGTGCAAGATGATCTGTACTGAGGAAACTGGTTCAAACCTCAGGTGAGACGTTTAAGAGCTATACAGTAAATTATGAGTAAGTGCCTCTAAATGTTCTTGAAATGAGTAAGTATTTTATTTTTATTTTTTGTGCTGTGTTTGATCATGTAAGAAGCTACACTATGCAAGTCAATTTAACATTCCATATTTTGCATAACAGTATTACATTCTATTTTAAACATAACTGTGGTCTAAAGTGTCTCATTTGTCATGATTACAGACATGCTTTAGAAACATATTATAAATCTGAATAAATTTCAGATCACTAAAGGGATATTATGGCATTTAAGTTATTTGGAACCTGTCTAAATTGTAAGAGCAGGAGTATGAATACATATAAAGACAAAATAAACTGTATAAATAAATCCCAATGTAGTAAAAAACATGTAATGGTATCAATGCAAAAATTAAATAACTGGCTTTTGGATCCAAAATGAACTGAAGACAAAACAAATAACTACAAAACTGCTTACAAAAATAATATATATATATATTATGGGACTATTAAGTAATTAATACATTCATATTATATATGCATATAACATCACAATAAGTTTAATCACAAAGCTGTTTTTTCAAAAAATTGCCCCCCAATATCTAATATTTAATTTAAAGATACAAATATTTATCTTATATATGTTGCAAAGAAGAAAATATTAACTTTTTTTAATACTGAATTCAATAAATGTGCAATGCATTGTGTGATAAATTTAATATCCTAAGTTAATACATTCATTGTGAAGACCATTTTTATTATTTTTTCACTAACCATCAAATTAATTTAAATAGTTAAATCTGTAAGCATTTTGTTCAAATGTGTACTTTTAGCTTTTAAAAAGGGTTATATGATGCGATTTAAAATTATCCTTTCTCTTTGGAGTGTTACAAGCTCTTGGTGCAAAGTTGCAAAGACTAAAGTCTCAAATCCAAAGAGATATTCTTTATAAAAGTTAAGAGTCAACCACACACTTCTAAAATGGCTCATTTAAACACACCCCCACATGTCTAAGTCACAATGTGGGAAGATTTGCATAATGCCACCCATATGTTCATGCTAAGAAGGAAGGTGTAACTTTTATTCTAGCTGTTGCTGCCACCATATTGTGGCGACGCTGTGTGTTTCATTGTGAAAGCGTATTTCTTTAAATATGAAAACGTCAGAAAAGCCGGCATTACAGTCTACTCTTTGTAAAGTGCTTTATTTGGCCTTCCAAAAGAGGAAACAACATAAACAGTTCAGCCCAAATATATAGATATTTTATAGACTGTTTCCTGATCCTGGAAGAGTAGACTACAATGCCGGATGTTCTGAATCACAGTCTGTAGGTAAGTTTTCATATTTAAAGAATTTGCCACTGATGCTTCAAACGCAAGTTTTGAGCAGTGTAGAGTAGCACTTGTTGTTTGTCATTTCTCTGATAACAAATGCAGTAAAAAGACAGTATGAATCATTATAATCAGTAAATATGTCCCCACTGGATGCAATAAATGCCTCGTTTGTAATGGGTTTTTAATGTTTTTTTGTTTTTTTTTTCTCGTCGCTCCGGGACATGCCATCACAGTATGATAAGGAGCGTAACATTTCCGTCACATGCTTGAGGTGTTCGGCATGTGACGGCATGTGACGCTTTTCAGAACAATGAGCTTTGTAAAAAAAAAACAGAAAGGTGGGGCATAGAGGAGAAACAATAATGTAATTTATGTGGAGAATAATTTGCTTTTTGAGCCTTAAACTGCACAAACACATACCAAATACTCAAAAAAAAATTTATATTAGCAACATCATATGACCCCTTTAAAGTAAACAGGATATCAAGAGAATATTAATTGTTTCCATTTTGTTTCTAATTTTGAAAGTGTAGCTATTAAAGCCTACATGTCATCCCGAGAAAACACAGATAGAATTCTCATATTAATTTCCCTACATTCAGTGAATAGTTTGTATTAATTTTCCCTGAGAGATTTTTAATGCATCCAGCTGCACAATGTGATGCAACGTTCAGCAATTGTCCTCATTTTCAGCACAATAATACACATAAGTTACTTTCCTTAAATGTAGACTGGGTCTGTTGATATTCTTATAAGCTTTTGTTGTTCTGGGATTTACAGCTCAGAACGAAAAAAAAAAAAAAAAAAATTGTTTCGGAATTTTTGACCTGAAGCCATCTCTCCAGTCTTTGTAGACATGCGGTATAGTTTTCAAAAAGATGAACTAACTTTTTGGAAACCAGGAGTAGAGAACCTCTGTAGGATAGAAACATCTAACAGATTGTGCAGGGGTAGAGGGCATACATGCACTGGAAACAGCAATAAGTACATGCTCAGTGACTTTAGGATACACTCTGGCACTTTAAAACAGTTAAAAAAAATTTAAAAATAAATACCTATCAGTGTCCAGTTCCAGTATACCAGTATAATACAGTGTATATATATATATATTGTATATGAATACTTATTTGAATAACTCATTCAAAACCATGATGATAAATTGGCTTCCTAGTCAAATTTTGCAAACAATAGCTATTTTCAGTGGCATAGTAAAAAAAAAAAAAAAAAAAAAAAACAGACAGGGTAATTAGCTAAATTTTGTCTAAAATGAAAGTGATTAAATATTACCTTGTTTATGAACTGCAAATCTGAATGTAAAAATGCAGAAAGCTCCATAGAAGATCTACAGGTCCTACACATTCACATGACCTACTAGCATGAATACAGCAAATTCTGTGAATTAATACATTTTAGCATATTGAAATCCATTCTACAGAAATCCACAGTATTTCCAACTAACAATCAGTCAGTATATTACAGCTTAGCCTCAGATTACCTCTGAGTTCAATTTAAATAATCTTAATTTCAATACTACATTTTTATTTAATTTTAAAACGATTTGAAATAGAATATTGATGTTTACACACAGCATTTGTTTGTCTGTTGTCACAACATGGCCTTGGTCTTGACAGAAAATTTACTGAAAAGAGAAAAATCTGCAGTCACTGGTAAAGTACATGGCCTTCGTGCCTGAATCTCAGGGACTATAAAGCTTGCATGATGAGGTTAAGTACACTGGGGAGTCATAATACCTCTGGGATAGGACTGCACTGTTTATCAAAAAAATCAAAAAATAAAATCAAGAAAGGTCAGCAATCAACCTGTTCATCAATTTCATTGCACAGCCTGCCCATTCACCAACCTCTCTTCTTATTGTAACTAATGGGATGTGATATTTGAGAACACAATCCAATATAGAAGAAATACATAGCAAGTGAATGTACATGTACGTGTGTCTGTGGTATCAGTGTGTCCATTCTGGACAAAGAACAGAGAGAAAGAAGCCCTTAAGGAAGCTGAGGGCGAAAGTTCTAGAACAGGATCTTGGCAGTCCTAAGCGCCTCACACACTTTAAAATCTCATAAACATTTAATGTATCGGGGTAGGACTGAGGCTAGAGTTATCACAGACTTCTGTTGACTCAATTACAGAGAGCCAGGCAGGCTTTCAGCTTGACAAACACAAACAGATCAACTGGCATGAAGCTCCATGCACTAAAACAAAATCATCAGACACAAAAACATAAATCAAAATCACACAACTAAATTCTCACAGCACAGCATGCGAGAAGATGAATGGGTGCTATTGCCATCAACATTGTTATCTCACCATATCTACGGAAAAGTGCTTGCTGTTTCATTTTCGTTTTCATCATTTTCTCTTTGATGTTTGTATAACCCTCAGCCATCTCGCAAGCAATCCTGCTCTTCTGAAGCACCTCATTTCATTCATACTGCTGTTAGGTGCTTCCATGTTGAAATCAGGTGTTTAGCAGAGCAAGAGTTTCACTGCAACTCTCAAATCAAGTTTAAACCATAAAATCCTTGCAGAATATTTTTCTGGAGTCTATTTAGACAGCGGTTGCCACAGGGCAGTAAGCTTGCATATTAAAATGCACGCTGAGAGGTTCTCCGAAACCACATAACTGCACAGTCAAAGATGAAAAGTCGAGAAAACTCAAAATGTCAAGGCAAAGTGATGCAAGAGCTTTTTTTTTACTTCTCAGCTTCCAGCTGAAGTACTGTACCTCAGAGAAGTAAATTGTCAAACCTTTGTACTATAAAAAGAAACAATATAAAATAAAATTATATATATATATATATATATATATATATATATATATATATATATATATATATATATATATATATATATATATATATATATGGGCTAGATGGGACAACATATAGGTTAAAAATATTGTATTTGAATTTAAAGTGCCCCTATTATGTAATTTTTATGGTTCTTAATATTTTTTGGGGAGTCTCCCACAATAGGTTTACATGCATGTAAGGTCCAAAAATGCTTTTGTTTTCTCAAAATATGCATTTAATATCACTTCTTTTTCCAGCAATTCCCAAACTATTAGTTCAACGCAGTTCAAAGATTCAGTATCTCTAAACCCCTCCTTTCCGTGAGTCTGCTAATGACCTAGTCTGTTGTGATTGGTTTACCACATACAGCGCTTCAAAAACGATAGGCCTATTCTAACAGTTCTGTATTTTGAACACTAGACAGAAAATATAAACGTATTTATCTTACTTAAAGGTTGTGATTCAGTAGAGCCCCTGGTCTAAATAAGAAGGATACTGATCCATCTTTCAACAGCAAGTGTTTTGTGAATACCGCACTTAACTCCCTCAGATTATATTTATATTTATATTTATGCATTTAGCAGACGCTTTAACCAAAGCGACTTACAGTACATTCAGGCAAACAGTTTTTACCTAACATTATAAATTAGAGAAGCAGTCAACAGTAGTATGACGTGTTTATGGGCGGTGTAATGTTCTCTGTGGTTGGCCAACGCAGAACATAGGTGTTATGCAATGTGTCACCCTATTACGTGTAGCCATCACGAAATTGGGATTCAAATTACACATTTTTGTTTAGGCTGTAGAGAGAATATTCTTTATTTTGGGAGATGATAACAATATTTATCATGCTTTTTCAGTTTAACGACTTTGCTGATAATTTACATTCACATTCAGAAACACACTGCATAAAGTCAATATAGGTAATTGCATAAGAGGAGACACTTTAAATTAACATTGAATTACCTAAACCTGAGCAGGTCAACATTCAAAGAGGGTTGTTTTGAGGACATTGCAATGATTGTTAGTCTAAAAACAGATGGGTGAATTTGTTATCTGAACCGGCAGTTGAAAGTCTACGCTCAAAAACACTTCTAAGTGCAACAATATATTTTGGATTCTTACAGTGTGTATCTCTCAATCAAAGATCCGGATTCTATAATAAAGATCCAAACAAACACATAGATAAGGGGCTAGGCCTATATAGAACACATGGGGCAGCATGTGCTTATGCACAATTTTATTTTATCTTCTAACAGGTGCTAGAAACACCAGAGTGGCATTAGGGTTATACCGTTAACACTTGTATTTCCCTTTTTGCTTCTTTTAAAAATTTCACAAAAACTGAGCTGACCATTCAACACTCTGCAATGACTAATTCTTTATTAATCAACTGCACAAAGAAGATTTGCCTAACCTTAACTAATGATAAACATATACAGTATAAAGATGGACTCAATTCTATGAAAGATTTTGGAAATGAAAGCAATGACTAATCTGAGATGCGGTTGTCAAAAAGATATATAACTGCAATAAATTACACCACCAATGAAACAATATACGATCACACTCAAACCAAAATAACACACACAGAACAAAATAACTAAATGAAAGTAAACATTTATTGATGTAATGGTGTTCTAGCTGCGTCAACTTATGGGCTATTGACCAGAAGAACATAAAGCATGCCGTGTCAAACAAAAGATACGTTTTACTCAATGCAGCACAGCCAGTAAAAAAAAAATATTGGTTTATTCGTTTATCTCAAAACATACCAATGTAAAATAGCCAAGACACTTGGAGCCTGACGGACCTGCTCAAAAAGGAAAGACACCAACAAAAACAAACAAGCAATAAGTAAATAAATAGACAAATGCTATGCAAAATTTCACATTACTACTTAACTACTACTAACATTTCCATAAAAACTTCTTACATTTGTACATGCAATATCACTGTTAAAATGTTTCATAATTAACTCCCTGTATGTGAATTTAAATGCACATTCACTGCAGAGTACAGTGATCAACACCACACAGCAGCATGACTGCAAAATCATTGCAAATGCAAATACGAGAGGCATAACAATATTAACACTGTAATTATGGGACTGTAATACAAAGCCCATATCAAACAAACTGCACAGTAAACTAACTGCAATATAAAACATCCAGAGGGACTAATATGGCCATGTAGCATAGCTTATTATAGCAGCGTTCTAAACTCATTCATTACACTCACGACACAGGACTCTGTAATAAAAATTTGTAAGCTACCAGAGACAATAGATGCTGGCCGATATAGAACCTCCTGGGAGCATGAACTTGCAGCATAGATGTCACTAAAAATATCAGCCGTACACTAAAAACAGCCATAATGAAAAGTTCAACCTTCCCAGCAAATGTTCTCTCAGTGATAACAGTAATAAATGTAAAATACAGCAAATCTGTTGTTTTACAGATGAACTATGAAATTTCAATGAGAGTTCAACAAATTTGACTATTTTTAGCAGTCACACATTTTTGCAAATCAGTAAAAAAAAAAAAAAAAGGCAAAAAAAAAGGATTTAATTAAAAAACGGGGTGGGGTGGAGGGGTTCTTTTACAGTATAACGAGATATTACATGCAAATAAGCTCACTACATGGATTTAATAACAATTCAGTTGTCACTACCTGAATATGTCAGGAGTAGATTATGTAACCAATCTTTATGTGTTTATACAGAATTGCTCAAGCACTCAGAAGAGTAGTGACGGCCATATTTAGCAGCAGTGTGTGTGTAGCCTATGTGTCAGCTCTCTGTTTGTGTGGCCTTTTCAGAAAGGATATTTAAAGTCTTGTCTGCAGAAGGTCATACCTAAAATAATTGTTTATTTTTTGTAACAGCCTGAGAAAGCCAATAATACTTCATAATTCTTTTTCCATATCGTATAAAGGCTCAGAGTGTGCTTTAAGTTTCAGCAGTTTTTTTTTTTTTTTCTTTTTTTTTTTTTTGATAAAACAGTACTGTTAAAACTGTGTGTAATATAGAATGAAGAAAGAGACTATAAATATGTGTGTGCGTGTGTGTGTGTGTGTGTTTGCATGATATTGTGTTATTGTGAAAATATCATAGCAGCAGATAATGAATGCACACTGTCTAGCGCAATGCATATACAACTGATTAGAAAACATGCTGCCAAAAAACACATCAGTTAACACAGATTACCTCTATGCACTTTACTTATCTCTGCTGTTTTCCCTGAATTTATTCTGGTACATGTTAAGATTCCCAGAACTGGACACAAATGGCCTGGAACCTTTTCATTCTATGCATTGGGTAAACAATTTCCGTTTTTGCAGAATAACTTTATATGCAGCTATTAAATAGATTATCTAAATCACATGGACCACTAGATCGGAGGACATTAAAGTGTACGGACATGAATTTCCTCTTTTGTTGTTTCACAGACTGTTCAATGAAGGCATTGAAACAGCTCTTAATATACATAAGGATAGAATACAACACACTCTATAAATTTACACAAGATTTGAACATATTTTAAATAATGTTTTAATATGTTTACGAAATTGCCCACTGAGGCAAATGAAAACGCTAACTGACAGCTCTCTCAAAGTATTATAAACCTCTTTGGTCAATATTGCATTCCATATTATGTATTTTTATCAAAACAACTTTCAGTGATGATTAATGTCTGTGACCTATTGCTTTGTCTGGCTTGTGTGATTGAAATGGCATGTAATAAATAGAAACTGATAAAATATTAACCAGCATACTGTTACTGTGTGTAAGTAAAATAGAATGTGTGACAGTAGATTAGTACAGCTCTGAATCTTTTAATAATATCCTCCCTGACCATTCAATTACTCTTATACTGAAATAGGCTCTGAATACTCCTTAGAGCAAATCAGCCCATTAATATGGCAAGACAGAATATCTCAAGTAAAGTTAAGGGAAGTTAAAGGGACAAGGACAAAAAAGAAAAAAGAGAGAGAGAGAGAGAGAGAGAGAGAGAGAGAGAGAGAGAAGGAAAATGTAGATGAATTACTTATTTCAAGATTTTGGGTTAATTACATGAACATATACATTTCGCTGCCTTGAAATTATAAGGTTCTATCTGCATTCTGAGCAGTTTTGAGATGTTGAGCTTGAAGGTTTTTGCATTCCATAGACTTCTGTAGATAGAACCCTTTTTGTTTTTTAAAAAAAATCCAAAATCTCAAATAATGTAAATAAATTGTAACATAATAAAATATGCAAATAACGAATTTTTGACAAAAAAATAAAATAAAATAAAAAATAAAGATAGAACCTCAATTCCAAGGCGGCGCTTTTTGTAATTAGTCATTATTTCACCATTTTAAACAGCTTTTTGATGTACTAGTTCAATGTAAAACAACTCATGTGACAAATCAGTTTAAAAAATGAAAAATATTCCACATAGCCTCTTAAAATACCTCATGAAAGATGAATGCTCAATAATAAAGAGTTAGCAAAATTCTGTTTAAAATTCTCAAGCTGTCAAATTCCCAATTGATATCAACTACTCATAATTAAAAGTGTGAGACAAACAGTTAAACATGCAGACTCAGCAAAAGCGATGATCCAATAAAAATGGAGGAATATATGACATGGCAGGAGCTGTCAAGACATGTAATCCTGAGTCAATGTTTGTGATTAATGACAGTACAGTAAGCAGAGGTTTTACCCCTTCATTTAAGGTACATGCAGCAGATGAGTAGACTCTCCCTAAGGGCTCGACCATCTCTCACAGCAGCAGTGTGGAATTAAACCTGAAGTGCACAACTGCAATTTTGATTTAGTTCACACTTTTTCCCATTACAGAGCAGCGATGCTTCTACAGCAGGAGGGGCTAAATAAAACCCGGTGAAGAGATGGTATAAGCAAGGCTGCCTTTATGTGCTTTAGCAATCTTAGTTTCTGGTCATTTGACTGAATTGACCAACTTGCCATTGCTCTATGATTTCTAACAGCCTTGTACCTGAAACAGACTGCATCTATGTATCTGAACCTGAAATGGAGACTAATCAAACTGTACAATGAAATAAACGTACTTGGAATAAACTCCTTACACCCAGTTGAGGTAATTTATGGCAATAATTTGATCCAAGATGGTGGCGTGTCCACATGCAGTGGCTTCTCTCTCTGCCGTCAGAACGGTGTTTTCAAGTTTTTTGTCTTAATCGCGTCCTCCTGTCATTAAGCGTGCATATAGTTGTGAGTTTCTGCTCAATGCCGACAGAACCAAATTTTTAGAGTTAAACTCTGCGCACGTGGAAGAGCTGTAGGATTACGGTCTACTCTGGAGGCCTACACCCAACACTTTGGTGTAAAAAAACACATTGACTTTCCAACATGGGGTAACAACACTGTGGACTTGGTTTACACCACACAGAGAGGAGCTTACAAAAGAGGCTCTTCAAGACTGTGTTTTTACATATGTTTAACCTGGCTGCCACATACAATAACACCACAGATCTCCAAGAGTACTCTGAGACTTTCACTGCCTACATCACCAAGTGTATTGATGATATAACAGTCACAAAGACCATCACTGTCTGGGCCAATCAGAAGCTGTGAATGACAGGTGAGGTCTACAGACTCCTGAAGCCTCAGAATGCTGACTTCAGCGCTGGAGATGTGGAGGACCTGAGGACAGATAGGGCCAACCTATTCCACTTCAAAGACACTCCAAACCTGTGGCAGGGGATACAGATCAGTAAGGACTACAAGCCCCCATCGCAGACCTGTGACAGCAACATGTCCCTGCTAATAAGCTGAACACATTCTTCGATCTCTTATCAGCAAGAAAAATAACAGCACCACTGCACAGAAGACTCCACCTCCTCCCAGCGACCAGGTGATGACGCTGACCTATCAACGCACTCAAAGCTCCAGGTCCTGACAACATTCCTGGGTTTGTACTGAGAGAGCAATTTCAGCATCTCACTCAGTCAGGCTGTTGTCCCCACATGCTTTAAGCTACCACCATTATTCCAGTCCTGAAGAAGCTGTACCGTACAGTTGCTCTTACTCCTATTCTAATGAAGTGCTTTTCATGCACCATATCAAGTCTTCATATCATAAGTCAAATTATTTCTCTGTCCACAAAAAATAATCTTACTACTAATACATTGCTCCCAGACCATGTAACAAAACCAGAATGTTGAAGTGACCTCGTCCTATGAGCAGCAAACACAGACAACCTAGTGTGAATACATATGTATGTTTATTATACGACACTACATGGGAACATGCACCGTCTGACTAGACACAAACATACCCACATTAAACATAGATGACAATGCAAGGAAAGCATGGATAGAGAGAGTGTATGTGTGTGTGTGTGTGTGTGTGTGTGTGTGAGAGAGAGAGAGAGAGAGAGAGCACTATAGACGGTTTCATCGGGCGCACGCGCCTGGACCTAAGTTAACTTCCGGTCTGTGTTGTGTCTATCGGTCTGGCTGCGGTGCCATCTACAAACGCAGTTAAAGCCAAGGTGATGAGTAGACTGAAGTTGGGCTCAGGTGGCTGTGCTGCAGGATGTGTTTCCCATACATTTATTTATTTTTGGAGACTCGCAACAATTTTAAAACTGATCGATTTTCAAAAAGGCTTCTTTTAATAAACATGAGTAAACTAACGTTACGTAACGTAGCCTACTGCACGTGTAATAATAATAATTCTTTACATTTATGTTTAAATATCAAAACGAGGCACGGGTGTTTTTATATCGCTGTATTTCTGAAAGAAGACGTGCATGTTATATGCGTGATAAAGCAGCGTGTGAGCGTACCAGCTCTGCTTTGTTTACAGCTGTTACTGGGGAAACCTCTATTTCTCGCGCTTTATGTCTATGCTTTAAAACATCTCCTGCTGGCAAATAATGAATTAGCATTTTCATTAAGTCCGCCTGATCCACACAGAAAACACATTTTGTTTGTTATCAAAAAATATCTACTCTAGAGGGACTTGGCTGTTGTTATTGATTCTATTTGGAGTCTACCGGAAGTTAAGTTAGGTCCACAAAAGCGCTCACGCGCATTAACGTTTGTTTATGTTGATGCCGTTGAAACCGTCTATAGAGAGAGGTAGCGCACGCTCGCAAGAGAGCAGAGTATAACAGCAGTATTTACTCATCAGCTAATCACAATCTGTTGAGAACCATCAAAAAGGGATCAAAGCCTAGAAGTGCATCTAAATAGTTAACAAGCGGTTACTTGCATTGCTTCTGTAGTTGTTGAGTAAAGTGTCCTGGTGCATGTATAATGCATAGATTCCTGTAAGGAGTAAAAGCTTTGTCATTTCATCCACGGGTTGACTGCTCCAAAGTGAATCAACAAAGTTGCTGAAAACTGCCAGAAGATCGGTTCCCCTGGAAAGAGAAAACCCACTTTTTGGGTGTGGAGTAGGTTTTATCTGGTTTCCCTTTAACACCCATTTTGGTTAGACTGACCAGTAACAAGGCGTATAGTTTCAGCGGGAAAGTGTTTCTTTGTTCCAGTAACAGCTCGTTTGCATGCTTTATGACTGTTCTGGACTAGTTTTACCCAAAATATGGTACAAATAGTATAATGCATTTCATGATCACATAGACTACATCATGGTTTGAGGAATAAGGGCAGATCATTTTGATACCAAGAATAAGGCATCCAGAAAATATTAAACCAGAGATACATTCATATACCTGAATATTAACATTTAGAGCTTAACTAATACAAATAAACTGTGGTAACTAGACTAATGTAATATGGAAATATATAGACAACATGTATATACCAGATGGATGTGTAACTGATTAATTATAAGCTAAATTAACAAAAAAAATGAATTTGTGTTGTGAAAATGTGAGTTTGCTGGTCAGCCAGGCCATTGGTGCCTGGCATCAAGGCCTATCTAGTTATCTTGGAATGTGTTTGAAGTCAGTTGGGAAGACCAGAGATTTGATCTATTCAGCATCTTCCAGACAATGGGGATAAACATTGGCCATTTAACACCCATATAACGTTAGGCTAAAAGGAATTTCTAAGACATGAAGCCCAAACAATCGTACATGATCCTAAGCCTACTCCTGTTCACTCTGCTGACACACAACTGCACACCATCACACAACTTAAACCTCTTCATGAAATTTGCGGATCACACAACTGTAGTGGGTCTCATTAGCAATAGAGATGAGACAAACTACAGGAGCGAGGTGAGCCACCTGTCTGGGTGGTGCAGTGACAACAATCTCTCTCCCTGTATGTGGAGAAAATGAAAGAGATTGCTTTTGAATTTAGGAGAGTGCAGACTCAACATGTTCCTCTGACCATCAACAGTGCAACTGTGGAGAGAGTGAGCAGCACAAAGTTCCTGGGTGTGCACATCACAGAGGACCTCTCCTGGGCTGACAACACTTCAGCACTACTCTCTTCCCTCCCTCCAGGACATCTATGGAGCCCACCTCACCCGTAAAGCCCTCTGCATCACAGGTGGTCTCACTCACCCGTCACATAGCTTCTTCAGTCTGCTGCCATCAGGACCAACCCCCCCCCCAACAAACTCTGACCTGGACCAGTCACTTTGTGCAGCATTGGTCTGCTCAATACCTCATTCAACTACATATGCAGCCAGTTTAAATAAAGAACTGTTCTATAAGCTTTTTGTCACTTTAAATCAGTCTAAAAAAGCTATTTTGCACTACAATCATTTTATATGTACTGTTTGTTTACTTCACTGTTTTGCATCTGTCATGTGCCTTGTGCTGCTTTATTTATCTGTATTTTATTTAAATTTTTTAACATGCCATTATATGTTACATGTTGAATAGTTGTATTTTTATTAATTTAATTTTATATTTAATCTGTATCTATCTGTATTTTATGCTCTACTGTTATTGTTTTCTCTATGCACCAAGGGTCTGAGAGTTACGCAATTTAAATTATCTCTATCAGAGGTGCAGTGGTAAAAAAAAGAGGTGGGTAAACTATAAATTCTATGTGACCACACCTTGGACACAGTAAGGTGGGCCACTGCCTACCGGTGTATGTGTATCCTGATGACATCACTATAGGCTATCATTTGATATTACTACCAAGGGTATCACTGGTTGTTCCCTCATATAGGTCACACAATCACTATTTAATTCATACATTAATCTAAGTTCTTGTTAAAGAGACTCAAGAAGGAATAAGGTTGAAATCTATAAAGTTTACTAAATGACAAAACAGAGAGAATTTTTTTTTTTTTTTTTTGCAAAGCGGAATAGAGAGGGAGGCTTATATCCAGGGGTTCCAATGCAATGCACTTGTACGTAATGATTAGGGATTTTGGATTATTTTCATAGTCGATTAATTTGTTGAATATTTTCTCAATTAATCGGTTAGTTGTTTGGTCTATAATATGTCAAAAAAATGTGGATCAGTGTTTCCCCAAAAGCCCAGGAATGGTCCTTAAATGTCTCGTTTTGTCCACAACTCAAAGATATTCAGTTTACTTTCACAGAGGAGAGAAGACACTAGAACATATTCACATTTAACAAGCTGGAATCAAATATTTTTTTTTTTACTTTTTTTCTTTCATATATTTTATCAATGAGACAGACTGCAATGACACAGGCAGCTTCATTGCAGAAGGACATCCTTTTGGTCACGTGGTTCACGTGAGATGATTGGCAGCTTTACAAACTAATGATATTGCACCGATGTCCTAGCTGACGCGAATCAATAAGAGGAGAGTAATAAGGATATGTTTGAATTCACTGAAGTCAAGGGAGATTCTTATTGGCTGAGATGTCTTCTTTGCCTGCCACGGGTGAATTAAATTTGAGTAGGGCTGTGCAAAAAATCTAATGCGATTTTCCTGCTCATCTCATCAGTAAAGATGCTCCTGTAATTAGAAGTATATCTCCAGCACGTGCGTTCAGATCAGGGTTGCCAGGTTTTCACAACAAATCCTGACCAGTTGCTTCTCAAAACTAGCACAAACGCGTTTCCAGGATTTAAAAAAAAATGCTTCCCGGGGTTAAAATATACGTTGATTGGGAGGGTTGCCTTGGTAAAATTCACATTTTAAGTGCTAAATATCAAGTTATTGGGATTGGGTTTTCTTCGACCGGCGGACATGAAAAACAACCTCGGACTTGGCAACACTGGTTCCGGTGGAGCGGCAGTTACTACACAGAGCCGTAGTCCACCGACAACTAACACAAAATCGCTTTCAAGATCGATTTTGTGTAGATTGTCAGTGAATTACGGCTCTGTGTAGTATATGCCAACCGCAGGTCGAAGGGACAATCATACTTGCCAACCTTGAGACCTCAGAATCAGGGAGATATTCAAAATGGGGGGGGGGCTCATATATAATCACACACACAAACAAACTTAAAGAAGAGTATAATTCATTTATTTGTACATAATTTATACAAACATATTATGTACAATAGCAATTAAATCCGTTCGGCCACCGTGTTCAATGGAGAAGTCTGATCTAGAAAATTTGCAGGCAGCATATCCCTTCCCCTTCGAGCTGTCCTGGATGAACGTGAATTATTTTTTTATTCAGTTAGGAAGTGAGTCTCGAATAACTTCTTTAGGGGCTGTTCACATATCGTGCCTAAAAACGCGTGGAAAACGCTAGGCGCGCCGCTTTCTCTTTCTTTTCCAAAGGGCTCGGGCAGTTGTGCCCCTGAGACCGCGTCGCTTCCATTATGAGCAATATGTGAACGGCCCCTTATTATTGTTCGGTCTGAAACGGCGCCCAGTGACAGATGGTGTAGCAATATTGTTGTCCGGATGGAAATCGGGAGAAATTCGTGAGAAAGGTCGGAAAAATCTGGAGGGGACAATAGCAATAACGTGATATTTAGCCCCTAAAATGCGAATGACAGAATTTTCATTTTTGGGAGAACTAACTCTTTAAAGAGGTGGTTCTTCCTCATTGATATTCTGAAACAGTCTTACCTTGTATCTTGCACATCTTCTGCACATCATTGCAGCTATGATGTTATGGAACATGTCTATTGAAAGTTCAATCCCTATACTGCGACAAGGTTCTTCATTGTTCATTGAATTCTTAAGTATCTAATCTCATCATTTGTTCAAAACAACTGATCTGCTTAATTATTGATATTTACAATTAATTTGAATATTTACTTTTTAATTCTGGTACTTAAGTGTATTTTAAATTGGATACTTTTGTACTTTTACTCAAGTGATGTTTGAATGGAGGACTTCCTACTTTTACTGGAGTCATTTTTTATTTAGATACATCTACTTTTACTTGAGTATAACTTCTGAGTACTTTTACCACCCCTGCCAAAAACACACTTCTTTTGTGACAATTCGGTCTCTCGCTCTGATCAGTGAATGTCTGTGCTCTGCTATACGGGAGCGCGCGCTCTTCCGGCAGAAGTGCCCTTAGGACCCATATAAGGAAATTCCGCTCCATCTAGAGCCATACTCGAAAAAAAACTTTCAGAAACTTGTGACAAACCGGAAGAGGTATTTTTGAATTTTCCGAATTTTGGGAGGTGCGTAAACGGCGTTTACTTGCGAACAGCCTCCACTACATTCCTGATCTCTATGTATGGTGCTTTACATGTGGAATAATTGAAAATAAAGCAGACTTGACTTGACTTGATAATACAAACTGGGCAAATGTTTATTACTTTGAGAGTAAAGTTACTGTCATTTATATTTTGTGGAAACTTGGTGACAAACTGTATACATTCAGGTAATATTTAACCTAAATCCTTGCATCTCTCTTTTTCAGCTCTTCCCTTTGTTCGTATTCATTTAATATCCTCTAACTTTACTCAAGATATTCACATATTTAATTATATTAAAACCTGAAATCGACCGCAGATCTCTGTGTCACAAGCTTTGGGGAAAAATGACAGTTTTTAAAATCATGTACCTCCTGAACCAGCAGCCATAGAGATGGGAATGCTAACGGATAGTTCTCTCCAAGTATTACAGACCTCCACAGAGAAAAATCATTGCATTTGTCAGCCTGGACCCCAAGTGACATGCACATAATAGCATGTTAGCTTAGTCTAATTGGATTAATTGGGGAGGTATAACTCTGTTGATTGAGATTTATAAACTGCTGTGAAAGTCTTAAATATCCTCTAGTGCATATCCTAGATTCTTATCACACTTTGACACAAACAATGCTACTAAACCATTGAGTATGTTTAACAGTGTAGTTATAACTGTATACACACACACACACACACATACAGTGGCAAAAATATATATTAGATCACCTACTGATTTTGTAATTTTGCCCACTTACATTTTTATTTTTTATATATATTTAATGGTAGATTTATATATATATATATCATCATCATCACATGTAAGCTTATATAAGCAGTTGCAGGCACTCTAAAAATTATATTTTATTGGCTCATTTAAACTAATTATCAACTGACTAAACTAATTACATTTCTTGTTTACGTTCACTTTATATATAAAAAGCAATATAATTTGCCCTAGTATGACCAGTTCTAAATTTATTGCAAACATTTATTTAAAAAATACTAGTTTAAATTTAGCTCCCTTTTGGCATTAAAAAAAAAAAAGTTTTAAATGTCATTATTCTGTAAACACAAAATCATATTTGCACTCTCAACAAACAATATTAACAACTGCAGCACAAGTTTTTTCCACTTACCCAATCACCAGGGAACCTATGAAAATATTCCTTTAATTGAAGCTCAGATTCAGAAAATAACTAAATTGATGCTAAAGAATACACAGTCCGTTTTTCAAGGGCTCCCCAAAGCTAGCAAGGCTCATGCCCAACAGGAGCTGAGCCTGATAAAAAAACATGGCACATTAATTGTCACTGCACATCTTTGAATAAACGAGCCACACTTTACTGTAATCAAGCTGTAAAAACAAGAGCTACTCTAACCCTTGAGGATTAGAAAACCGTATCTAGAGCCATAGACAAGGGGCAGGATTTACATAAACACATTTAGCTTGTCTTAAAATGCTTCTCATATACAATATTCAAATTGCTACAACAAGGAAAACACATGTGACTAAATAAAAAGGATGCCTTTGTGCATTGTTAGCTACAGAAAGCATAAGGTACCTTGCAATATTTGTCTTTCTGTTCGATTTTCATGCCAAACCTCAACTCTGCATCTCTCCTTAAGCTCTCGGGAGATTTTGCAAAACAAAACTGCATGTATTTCATGCTTGTATGGTCTGTCCCCCCATCAGATGTACACATGCAATGCTTATATACTGGCAGAGCAGTAGAGTTTGAGCAAAGCAAGCTCATATCATCAAACTTTGTTTACTGTTTACAGCCAGAGCAGCTAAAACATCAGTTCAGAGTACTAACGTTTTAAGGTGTACTAAAAACCTTCAGAAACAGGGATGTTTGTGACCCTGTAAGCATTGAGATTATATGATTAGCTTTGTTTCTGATACTGTCAGATGTCAATTTGATAAAGTATTACTATTTTATGGTCTCACTCATGTAATTGAGTGTATATAATAAAATCATACCAATTGTGTATTATTGACACACACACACACACACACACACAGAGAGAGAGAGAGAGAGAGAGAGAGAGAGAGAGAGAATTAGCACAGCAGCAAGAATGAATAATTCATTGAGAAACAATGTGTTATTTGAACAATAACAAACAATGCTGTGAGAGTCTGCATTTTTAATGATAGAATAGGGAATAAAAACAATCATAAAAGACCTTGGAGTTCAGAGAATCACACACTGTATGAAGAGTTTGTGTGAAGATTTGAAAAAAAAAAGAAAAGAAAAGTTGCAATGTACACATTAGCAATGTACTATAGTGTTGGCTTAGCAACATGCTAATGACAAACTCCATTGGATCTATTACTCTGACTACAAGACAAAAAGGCAGCATTCTAGATTTTGGAACAAAGCTTTGGTGTCATATTGGCTTAATATTGCAAAAGAGTTATTCAAGTGTAAGCCTTTGTACAGATCAGGTATGTGCTTTTTTTAGAACGATAGCTTAGCATATTTTTGTGAAGAACATACAAAAAGATTCAAGTATCATCACAAACCTTATTTCTTTCATAAATTAGAAATCTGTATAATACATCTTTATAGAAACCTCTGTCACTATCCAATAAGAAAAAAAAAAAGATCTGCACACTGTTATGCTCCCTTTATTAAAAAAGTTAAAAATAGCAACGTTTCGGTCAAAGACCTTCGTTAGGCAAACACACACACAAGCAAAGGTAATAGTTCATTAAGTATTCAAACAGTTTCAATAGATGACACCTGTTAACAATCAAAATCAATCAAGTGAACAGCTATAGTATATCACATTAAAACAACATCTCAAAACATTGTAAGACAACACCCAAACACTCCCTCATCTCTTTTAAATTACTTTCTAAATCCTAGAACTGATCAATGCATAACATACATTTAAGCACAAAACGAGACCGTATCAACAACATTCACCTTTAATTAATAAATACAAAATATATATATCAATTAGAAACATGAATTAAAGTCAAGTTCTAAATGCAATAAGAAACATTAACAACAAGAGGGAATACAAAAAGTCAAGAAAAAAAAAGAAGAAAAAAAAACATGTGGAAATGCAAAAATGTGGAAAAAAAGGCCCACGGTAGTAGAGGCGTGGTTGTCTGCTTTGCAAATGGGCTGAGGGTACAGGGACAGGTCACAGCCTCACAGGAGTCGCACTGTCTGGCACAGCATAACTGCTGAAAGTTGACGCGTCTTCATGGAAAATGGCAGCAAAAGTGCAGAGCCCAACTCGACCGCAGCAGAGAAAGTGAGGTAAAATTGTTGACCCGCGAGATAAAGTTGTATGCAAGCTATTTAAGATGCAGTTAGCATACCATTCGACTACTAGCAACATGAGGTCACATCTCAAAAATGTGCACCCAAATGAGCATGGCATAATGTGTGGAACTCCAGCTAAACAGTCACGTCTGGACACTTAACGTTACTTTGCTTTACCTGCCACAAGCTCTTTGTCCGCAACACGACAAGATGCCATAACAGATAAAATAATTTTGTTCATTTGTAAGGACATGAGAACTATCAGTATTATGCGGATGGGGCAGGCTTCGGGGGTTCTGTCAAGCAATGGATCCGAGGTTTGATTATTTATCGTTTCATGTCAAGAAAAAGTTCCATGTTTACCACAGCACAGCTCGCTCGGAGCATTCAATGTCAGTTCTATATGCTGTAAAACTTCAATTAATATTAATAATATGTGTTTCAATCACTGAATGAAGCATGCTATATTTGGGACAACAGCCGCGACCTTAAATTGCTTGCACAAAAATTTGTTTGTTCATTTAAACCATTATGTGCAGAAAACGTGAGGGTGAGCGAGCGTGAGGTCTGCAGTCTTGGCCATTAGTTGATTTCCTTGTTTTTTGTGTAGTTAATACGTTGTCATATATTTTTAAACTTAAATAGACTATCTATACAAGTAGTTATGTATCTTTGTATTATTTTGTCCTGTTATTGACGTAATGCGCGTCATTGACAACATGCGCAACAAGATGTTCGAATAGTTCGAATATTCGTGTATTTTTGGAGGGAATATTCAAACATCATTTTTGAGCAATTTTGACAGCCCTAATAAATATATATATATATATATATATATATATATATATATATATATATATATATATATATATAAGAAGAAGTTGTATTCATCTTTCATATTTGCCATGATTTGGCGACAGGAACCACACTCTTCTTTTAGAAGAAAGCAGATATGAGGAAGAGGATTTGAGATTCAGAAAGCTAGAGAGAGAGAGAGACAGAGAGAGAGACAGAGAGAGAGAGAAATTATGGATTTTTTTTTTTCACCTGCTCAAGACTTTTGAAAAATTACAATGCGTCTTGCTGAATGTAAGTGCAAATTGTGCAGATATGAAATGTCAGAGCACATAAAGGCTCATGAAAGAAAATACAAGAGGAAGAGTTGACATTAAAGGCAGCATTAGTGCAAAGCAAATGAAGAAACAAAATTGTGAAGTATCGATACCATTGAATATGGCATTAACTAACCCACATCCACATTGCACATGAAAGTGGCAGGAGATTTCTCAATCTAATCTGATTGGCTGGCTTTGTGCAATTTCAAGGAGAAGGGCATAAAGGACTTTTTTTTTTATCATCCTGTAAGAAAGTTATGCAAACTAATATAATGTGTACTTTTAAGGAAGAACTAAACACTGGATTTGCCGAAGTTTGCAAAGTTAATGGCATCAAACCTTGGAAAAAATCTCAGTGTATGGTTGGAGGAATTCAAATTACTACTTAAACTACTAATATTATACTATAAGAAACTTGAGAATCAACAAAAGCTCTAGTTGGCCATGTTATTTTTCAATCAGAAAGTCTTTTCCTGTACTGAAGTGAGGTTCATGCACAGAATAAGATGCGATTAGGGTCAGATTATACGTTGCAAGTCACAGGTGTGTCTACAAAAGCTCTATTAAATCAGTAACAAAAACAATAAAATGTTATGCATTTCTTCATTACATTGCTTGAATAAGATTCACTTCTGCATTTAAGTATCTTGCATGATGCTATAAAAAAAACTAATAATAATAATAATAATAATAATAATACAATTCCTATAGATCTTGATCTTGATCCATAATGTTAATTTATGCACCTCGTCTTTGTCTACAACCCCTTTAATGAGCATGTGATAAGCAGCATTTTTTTTGACTTGTCACTGCTCAGTGATCATTTGGAAGATATCACTTCAGATTTCGATTAAAGCTTAATTAGATTTGGTTCACCTTATAAAGGTCTGCAAGGTCTTGAGTGGCCGTCTGCTTCAGAGACCACTAAATTCATTTCAAATACTCATTACATATTTACTACGGCATCTCCATTACATGTTACACTTCACTGGCTGAATCCTCCCAGTAAATGTAAATCTCAAGCTCTAATTTCACTCATGAAGTATAAAAATATTTAATTTCTCACAGAAACAACTGACCCATGAATACTTTGTGTTTCCAACAGATATAATCACTTTAGTTCGTAGGTCACTTTGTAGCCCTAAAACTCGGAGTATATGCATATGAGCATATTTTATTTATTTATTTATTTATTTATTTATTTTTAATAATTTGTTTACTCACAGATGTTGACTGTAAACATTATTATAGCAGCAAAATTGAAACTTAGACACTGGATTAAACACATACAAGGATAAAGTGCAGTTAGCTCACTGTTGTTGTGTTTTTATTCCCACTTCTGCTGTTTGTTATTGGCACACTGGGGGAAAAACAGAATGCTCAGAGATAAGACACTTGCTTAAGAAATATGAGTTAAAAAATTTAATATTCAGGAAGTGTGTTGCCACAAACATCGGAAAACAATTAAGTAAGCAACTAGCTTACAACAAGGTTACCAAATATTTGAGACCACAGAAAATTTGGGATTTTCAATCTAATCTAATTTAAACCTGTAAATAAGTAGCCTTTTAGTACTTTGAAATCTGAAAAAAAATATAAATTTTATGACTTAAGTCTATTTCTTGGTAAGAAAACAAATATGCAAAATTGTGATAGAAAATATGATCAACAGGTTTTCTTTTTTTGACAATCTTGTGAAGTTCATGCAGTTATGCTGCATAGTCCAACATTTCACTCATATTGTTATGCTGATAATACCATGTGTAATTAAAACTATAACATTAATTAAATTAGTTGAGGATTAGAATAAATGCAAAAAGACATTTTCGGTAGTGGTATCAAACCTTTGGAACACCCCAGAAACGCTCTTTCCTTTGTATGTCAGTTTTTCCAAAAAAAAAATTTAAGTACAAAATAAGTAAATAAAAAGTACAGGAGTAATAGTACAAGTCATATTTGCTTAGACAAATTAATGATTTAATTATTATAATTGATTGCAATATACTGCATTTGGATTTTCTGCAAATATAATTAATGCGTAATCAAGGGGTTTTATTCTGTTTCTATGATAAGTAATTCAAGGCAATAAATCTTCATTACTGACATATTATAACCTCTAAAGATTTAATGACATACCTGAAGAGATGCAGTATAAATTAAAAAATGTTCACTCCCACAAAATACGGATATTGCTCTCCATTCAACCAAAACAGCAAAAGCTGATTGTGAAGGCATGCCTCTCTTCCAGAAATCAATCAATAAACCAAGAGGAGCTGGAAAATTGTCTTCAGCTTTAATCCTTGAAAATCATCCCGAAATAAGCCTCACTGAGATGGAATAGCAATACGCTTTAATTGCTTTATGAAACTAATGGCTATTCCCTTGTGCTCAGTCACCTTTTAGCCTGCTGTAGCTTCACATCTAAAGGCCAAGCTCCTGTATTTAGAAATCTGAAGTCTGAAATGGTCCATCTGAATCTCCATTATATAATGAGATGTATTTGAAAAGACTGTAGCCAAGTTTTCTCCAGAGATTCAAAGAATGTGCAAAAGGTATGAAAAGTGTGCATCAGGCTTATTAAAACATGATTTCAAAGATGGACAGATGGAAACATTAACCTGTCATGCAGGAAGAGAACAGTTTAAGTGAGGACTACAGTATTTCAAACTGCGATTCAAACGAATGAAATAAATTGTAGGGTACTGTAGATTGATGACTTGCAATCTCAAATGATGCAATGCTTCCTTAATGTGCCCATTTTGCATTGTTCCAATAAAGAAAGCTGTGTTTTTCAATCATTTTCAAAATGTTTAAATGTGATCATGGTACAGGCTAAAAATGTCTAATGTGAGACATCTGGATCACATTTTGGATCAAAATGCCAGAAAACAAATTGTCAATGAAATAAATAATCACAAACTATGAAATATACTTTTAAATATTATTATGCTAATAGTCAAATTGTGCAGAAAGCTGTGAAATTGTGAACAATTCAACTATATCTTAAAAAGATTTGGATGACAAGCCTCTCATCATTATTGGAGTATATTGCTGAAGATAAAGCATCGAGACATGAGTTTTTCTTTTGACAGGCTTCCTTCCACTAATGTAAACAAAGATGAATCATAATGCATATCACAGAATGACAAAAACACACATCAGAGTTAACACAGTGACGCTGGTGAGCAAAAGCATTGCACAGTGTCAAGGAAACAGGGAAGGATTATTTGAGTAATCATGTCATAGAGAACACATGAAAGTGTTCGGTACTTGAAGCAATCCTTACGGCTGACAAAAATAACGATTGGAACAGCTTGTCAAGCCTACTTCAAAAGCTATGATTTTGTCAGTTGCCGTATTTTACAATTTCTTGCAGTGGAAAAAATACTGGCTGATGTTATTTCATAGTTACAATTATGTCTTTGTGTCACAAAAAAAAAGAGAAAGTATAGAAAGGCAGCATAAAAGACAGAGGAAAACAAAAGCTGAAAAGAAGCACCTGGTTTCTATGTCTGAGTGCTTTTACTGACAGACAGCACATCCAATGTGACTGCATCAATGTATTATTGTATGCAAAAATATGTTTAATACATTTTATTTTATTTTATAAATAGAATTTTTTTTTGACGTGTAAATATTGTGTATGATGCAAAAACATGGAGCTCTACACTTAAAAAAATGGCTTCTACTTTGAAAAGCCACAGTGACAGAAAAGGTGCCAACCTCAGAAATGGCAGAATGAATAAAAGATAAATGCCTGTATACATTGCCCAGGGGAGATGAAGGTCAGTGTTGACAAAACAGTGTGGGTGTGGGTGTGGGTGTGCACAAGAAACGAACAGTTATCCCTGCGTTAATGGATAAAAACTGATGTTAAATATATTTTTTAACCCTTTTACGGATGGGGGCCATATTTGTGGACAGTTAATTTAACTTCATTTATGTTTCATTTATCATGGTAATTTTCTCCAAACCACTTGAGGGCAGTGTCAGTAGATTGACAGCAATATTGTAACACTGGTTACTATTACCTTGTCCAAATACCCACACTTGCAGTCTTTGCACTTGACTAATTGTGTAGAAGTGTACTGAGGTGAGAGCTGTGACGCAAAGATCGCGTGTGTCATCGGGTGTCAAATAACGCAGACACAGATGCAAACATTGTTTAAACGTTTGCTAGTAGTCGCCATTATATACAGAGAAAGATGTAATAAAAAGATTCATTAAAAAAATCTATATAATGTTTTCCATAATTCATGCATGAAAGGGGTTTTTTTTTTTTATAAAAACTTCAACTGAACAGTATGTAAAGGGGTCACTCCTACAGTTTGGTGGGTGGAGCAGGTCTGAAATTCAATATATACAGTGTACATATGTGAAAAGTGAGAAAAGAGTTGGCCATCACAGAAACTCACTGGTTGAGTTCAATATAATATAACCTAATAATCTTGACCAAATAATTCACATTCTAGGGAATTTGTGTGTTTTAAGCTATGAGTCTTCCAAAACTCAGAAAAAGAGAGAAACATTTATTACTGCTGTAACACTTACTTTGTACTTGGACATTTTGGTTTGAAAATGACATCGCTTCTAGAAAGTCATGTGATTTAGGGTATTTTAAAGGGAAAGCGGCACCAATGTAACAGGGTTGGTTGAAGTTTCAGAGACATTAACCAATAAAATGAGATGTGTGTGTGTGTGTGTGTGTGTGTGTGTAACCTTTATTTCAGGTACTAATCTTTATGAAGTTGTGTTAATGGGGTATATTTATGCATGAAAAATAATGTGACACGATAGCTGATTAACATTTTATGTAAAACATGCAGTATTCTTTAATGGGAACTGTAGAAATAACCCAAAAATGCCTAAGATCATTGAGATTGTCAGTTGGTATTGCATCATCAGTCAATTAGTTTTGTCATAACATAATTTTCTGCAGCTCCAGAGGCACATAGCAATTTTGACTTAGCTCTATGGGAACAAGTTTCTGGTTTTATGTTGTTTTATTATGAAATAGTGGCCAATAAAAAAGAAAAAAAACTGTGGTGTCATAATTCATGTTCCAATAACAAAAATAATTAATTATAATGATAATTACCGTAATAAAAATGCATAGTTACAGTTACAACAGTGTACACAAACAATGAATCATGGAATAGAAATTATATTGCATGGTGATTCATGTTTGTCTATAGTGACAAATAAATAAATCACCATAAACAGACAAACCACTTCAATGAAGGGAATAGATTCTGAAAGCAGAGCAAGTTTCTCGGTCTGTTTCTTTATATATTTTAAACACATTTTAATTTAAATGTTCCCCGCTGGGACTATTTAAAATGTTGGCATTTGATGATCTATAGAGCTCTCCCTGGGGTGTGAAAAAGACTAGACCATCAACAAAATATGCAAATGCTAAACCACTGAGAACTTCAAAGGCAAATAAATGGACAATTCTGAAAGACAGAGCATTTTTAATTACATGTGGTCTATCAAATGAAGCCTACTTTGCCGATCTTATGAAAAGAGAATTATTTAAAAAGGTGGACCGGGAATAAAGTCTCATTCTTGCTAGAGGCTTTTTCTGATGGGAAATGTTAATGCAATTAACTATATAATCCTAATTCCGATCACAGAATCAAGACTATGTCCATATTTCTTTGTTTTAATCACTGTGGCCAAAAACTCGGCTCTTCATTTTGCTGAGTTCCATATTAAAAAGCCTTTTCAGCAATAAAGTTTGAGAAAATTACTTTCAAACTATTCTGTTATGGCATATGGATGTATCAGATTATTTGCAGCAGTAAAATCATCAGAGTTGGAAGAGAAATGCTATAGTTCATAATCTTTTTAAAGGTGCTGTATTTATTATTATTATTATTATTTTTTTATACCAAACACACCTGAGAGCAATCACAGAAATAGATGTCCTAAGAAATCACACCTGTTTTTTGTGGCTGTAAACAGAACGAAAAAGAAAATATTTAGGCAGTCACAAATGCTTTCTGCATGTAAATCATTTTGCACATACTGTAGAGGTTTGCAGATATGGGTTTGGTGAGAAGGAAGTTAGTGAAATATTAAAATTTCTTACAGCACCTTTAAAAGTTTAAATTAACTTTCAACTGATTAAACGTCCACAATAGATCGAATTGTGCCTTGTCATACTCGGTGGATTTTCATTGGGATCAGTTAGAGCTCAGACTGTCACTCTGCATTAAACTAATTCTCAGCATTCACAGAAAGACTCGATCTGGCTCAATATTGCGCTGTCACTCATGTCAAGAACTAACTGTAAAGCTGAAAGGTGCAATTTTTTTCAATCTTAAAATGATTTCTCCCAGCGTAATATGCAAAACCGCTGTAATTAAGACATTTGTAGGTAGATTTCCTTAAATAGTGCATTGTGGCAACTATTTTCATTTAAAATTACAGTATGTATCTATGCACTGCATTTATTATAAATTTTATCGGTTCTGCCATCCCTGGAAATTTAATCCATAACCTTGGAGTTGCTAGTGCCATTTTCATCTACAGGAATTTCTTAAACCAACATTATGAATTTATTATTTTCAATTAGAATTAATTAATTTACAATAATTAGTTAAATTAATAGATCATAAATTACATAAATATTATTTCATAAATTATAATTGTATTATATTAAAATCATACATTATCATAAATTACCCAATAAATATATTTCATGTAATTGCATTGCCTTTCATTGTAAAAACTTAAAGGTGCCATAGAATGCAAAAATCACTTTTAGGGTGTACTCACACTAGGCACGATTGCCATGAACCGGGCCCGAGTACGATTGTCCCCCCTCCCCACTCCCCCTCTGGCCTGCACTCACATATAGCGTTTCAGCATTCGTGCCGGAGCACGCTTACGTCATTATGGTGCGACGGTTTCGGGATAAACAGGAAGAGTGGCGCTCTCTGAACGCAATGGAGTACATCGCTCTGTTATCTTTGTGGATAATTTTGTGTTGTTTGGAACACAGCCCTCTCACAGCCTGTTGTTAAACAGATGTGTCGCCTTAGTGGCGCGAAAATTTTCACGTAATCGCGCTGCTCGTATGAGGATGTTTGCAAGGTACCAGCTGAAGTGCAGCAAGGACTTTGCAGTTTTTAGTTTTTATGCGTTTTGCACCTCTGCCGTAGACCAAAGCGACCCTTTCCCTGCCATGTTGGTTTTGGTGCGTTGCAAAACCGTGACGCAACGCGTCCTTTTCCGTGCTCCGGCATGGTTAGCGCTCACACTGCATGCGAACCGCGCCCGAGTCCAACTGAACCGTGCCCTGGCCCACCTCTTCCAAGCGGGCCAGGGCCGGCCAATCGAGCCGCGCCCGGGCACGATTCGGAGCACTCACACTAGTCAAACGAACCGCGCTTTCGTGGTCAAACGCACCCGGGCACGGTTCAAACTGGCTAGTGTGAGTACACCCTTATAAGGTGTTGGAACACAGTTGTGTGGCTGCAGTTTGTGAAAACAACCAGCCTATAATGGTACATATCCACTCACTCATTGATTTATGATTCTAATAAGTCATAAACAGTCTCTTCACACGAGCAGTTCCAGACTATGACAACATACAGGTAGTTGGTGAAAGTCCTGCCCATCTGTGACACTCTCTACTCTATTAGCATATACACAGCCCTGAGTGAGAAGCTGTGGTCTGCTGTTATCTTGCTGTAGTTGCTGGAGATACAATATCAGTGCCAAAGAGTGATTAAAAGTGTCATGTGTTGGCATGCACCAATGAACATAGGAGTCTCCATAGACCACAGACACAGTGGTTACATTTCATTTTCGAAGGAAATGTCCCGAAAAAAAAAATGTCTTTATTTGTTTTTTGATTTTGTTCTATTTATTTATACGTTTTTGTTTGAATCTCTCAACATTTTACAACAGTAGCCAGGTGGTGAAGACAAGAAAAAAGAAACTAAATTACAATGTTACTTGCAATCGCTACTTGCACTCTCCGCTACCTGTGACGTCACTTGCAATCAACACAAATCTTGCATGTTGCCAATGGAGACAAGATGCTGTGGTGGTGATTAAACGATTAAAACTAAATTAGTAGGCCTACTACTATACACAAAGTTTTTCGTTAAGCGTGTTCCTCCTGTAGAAAAAGCAAACACTTAATATGGCATAATGTATTAGGATACGTTAAGTTCAATTAAAAGACCAAATTCGATATATAGTTATTATTTAATGTACAACAAGGCAAGCAGATGGCTATGAACACAATGCGAACACTTAATGTGGCCTAATAACAGACTAAGATGATAAAGACAATTCAGTAGGCATAGCCTATATGTTTTGTTGTTGACTCAAAGTATATGCAGACCAGCAAATATGAACGTGCATTATGAAATGCATTAAGTGATTTTAAAAAGGATCAGCTCCGTACAGGCAAGCAGACGAGTACAGAACGCAGTGCGTTAAATTGTACATTAAACGTTTTCCTCCTATAGAAAATCATTATAAATAAAACACATGGACATTGTAGCTTAATGGACAAAGACATTGAAATAAACGAGTTGCAGACAGTTTATTCTATATAGAAAAATGCTTTGCGCAAACTTTGCGCATTGCATTTATTCACCACCACAGCTTCTTGTCTCCATTGGCAACATGCACGATTTGTGTCAACTGCACGATTTGTGTCGATTGCAAGTGTTGCAGGTAGCAGAGAGTGCAAGTAGCGATTGCAAGTGACATTGTAATTTAGTTTCTTTTTTTCTTGTCTTCGCCACCTGGCTACTGTTATAAAATGTTGGGAAATTTAAACAAAACGTAAAAAAAACCCCAATAAAATAAAAAATAAAGACTGCAAGTGACGTCACTAATGGAAGTGCAAGTGTCTGAGAGTGCAAGTGCAAGTCTGCAGCCAGACGCTCTTGACCCCGTTGGCACACAGAAAATGATTTTTCCATTCGTTGCAATTAAGGGGCCGAGTGAAACGACTTTCTTTAAAAGAGAATTTGAAATAAACAGAGAATAACAAGTATTTTCTTTGTGATCAAGTTTAAAAGATACAAAGTTAAGCCAGACGGACTTAACGTTCTGTAAGTACATCCCCTCCCCCACCCAAAAGTATTTGGCGTCATCCCTCCCTGACGAGATTTAGTTCTCATACACAGAATAAAATATTAATAAATATGCCTTGAGGAATGTACACAATTTGAAAAATGTTAATAAAAGTCATAATTTTAAACAGGTAACTGTTACCATTAACTACCGTTAAACATTCACACTAACTTTTGCCTTTCCATAAAATCAGTAACGTTAAGGTAACTTACATAAAAATGTTTACCTCAGTGAAAATACATTCAAAATGGACTACTAAGTGATTCTCAATAGCATTTCAGTTTAAAATGTTAATTACCTTCAGTATTTAGCGTTCCACGATAACTTGCAGCTTCCACCATCCAAAGCGAGAGAGAAAATGGTGAAATGGAGCAGTTAAGTTAACTGTTTTTCCTTTGCGTATTCGCAGGGAAATTTATATAATTTAAACATGATTATTTCTAACAGGTTGAACATTCGTCAGCATTAAATGAATGACACAAGACTAAAATATGTTTAGATGAGAAACATAAAATAATCATGTAGGAAATACGAAATGCATTTGTGCAAATTGAACAATCTGCCCATTGCCATGTTTTCATTGTAGTACACAGGGTCGGTGCAAATGCAAACCTTTAATGGTACTGGGAATAAGTTTGTGTAAAATTATCCCAGTACGTTGGTACTGTACATTTAGTTCTGGAACTAAAGCGGTGCGAAAGGCCCAAATGTGTGAAGTCAGTAACATGGTCACCATAACACTGGTATGTCCACGAGCATGAGTTCTCGAAGCTCGTACTCTTATGAGAAGGGAGCAGGGTTGGCAGGTTTTCTCAACAAAATCCTCCCACAGACATGAAAAGCATGGGGCAACAGTGTTAATGTAGCCCAATTCCGCGGGAAAACCATGAACTTGGCAACACTGGAAGGGAGGTGGGAGCACCTCATTTTAATTTAAAGGGGACATAGTCATAAACAGAGCATTTTGGCTCATACCCTAAAAATGACCATTTCAAGAAGCTATAAAAATTATCTTTGGGGTATTTTGAGATACGACACACTCTGGGGACATCAGAAAACAATTTTAAATATTGTATCAATGCATTCTATGGCACCTTTAAAAGAAAGCACAATAACAGTACAGTTTTACTGATGGTAGCATGGCAGAATACTCAATTACTCAATTTATCTCTAAATCCAGTGGGGAAAGCAGCTGTAAGCTGTTTTGAAGTAGTGGGATTTACTATACTTGTGATTACATTCACACAAGTGATACACACCAGCTTGTAAACTCAAATCAGAAGTGTTCCATACCTACTAATTTTCCTGCTATCAAGGTAAAAGCTGCTATTCCTCATCTAAAGTAAATTTACATTAATATGACATTAAATGCACTTGAAGCTGTTTAGTCTCATGCTTCATGAAAGACCTGTTAGTAAGTATCTCACCTTGTTCCATCTCAATAAACATGCAGGAGATGAAGCAGTCTTAATAATCATGCCACTCAGCCCATGTTCAACTAGAGACATGCCTCACCCTGGGGTCTGTTCCTGCATAAGAATGTCACTCAGAGAGGACACATGTGCTTGTCTTTTATTGACCTGTGCTGTAGGTTGGCTGTCCTTATGTAAATCCTACCATCATGTTGCTTAGACAGGATTCGGAGGGATGTACAAGCTTGCAGGAGGTGATTTCGTTTCAGAGGGGGATGGAAAACCAGGGAGTGACAAAAAAAAAAAACAGCCTGGGACCTATGACTGCTGATCACAACCCTGTGGAAGAAGAAAACGCTCTATGCACTAGATAAATAATGAAGCTATTACAGTAAATAAAATGTAAAAAAAAATATTACTAAAAAAAAAAAAAATAATTATTTTAAATTCTACAAGAGAATTGGGCAACAAAACATTTTTAATATACAACAGACAATTATTATTAATTCTGAGATTTGCTAAAGATTACATTTAATAGCGTTATTAAATTAAAGATTATGTTTGGGTGAACGTTAGGTTATCTTAAAAATTTGATGCAAAAGATATGCCAAAATTGATTACAAACAATAATAAACCCCAATATCAGGTGTTATGCTATGATCCCTATGATAACTAATTATCAAAAAGCAACAATCACTGATTGAAGAGACCCAAGTTCAAGTTATATGTCATTAGACTACACTTTTCAGTAAACAAAGAGTGGGGGATATGATTTACTAGCATTTATTTTGTGATTTTTTTTTTTTTTTTTTTTTTTACTTGATTAACTTGACCTTTCCTGCATGGTGCTATTAAAATTTTACCTCCCACATATTTGGATTCTAGCAGGTGAGGAGACTCACAGATAGCACAGAAAAAAGAAAAAAAAAAGGTACCCTTAGGGACACAAATTGCTTTCAGTAAGAAAGGCGAACTGTCACAGAACAGCAAAGAAAAAATCCAGAGATACAGAAAAGACCTAATTTTATGTGTCCCTGTGGTTCAATTTAGACTGTACAAAAACATTTGATTGATAGATAATGATCGCCTCTGTGAAAGAGACACAGCAAAATTAGATCCTCCTCAAATTAATCATCTTATACTGTTGCATGACCCATCACAAACAATTTAATACATTTAGTAAACCTAAAAGAATCCAACAAAAGAACAGAAGCTTGATTTTTTTTTTTTTTTTTTTTTTTTTTTTTTGCTTGGACGAGGCTGCTCAATTATGTTATTAATATAAAATGTTTCAAAGGAAAAATGCCAGTAATATCCCTTGAAATCAAATGTATCCCCATCTGCAACACAATGCCTGATTACATCACAGCTTTTTACTAAGCTATTTTCTAAGTGTTTTTGTTTTTACCATTCATTTCTGTAGTAGACTAATGAGTTAAAATAGAAATGTACAAATTGAAGAATATTCCACATTTAGAACAGTACCATAGGAATAAAATATGTGCAGTTCTGATTTCCCTGCTTGTTCCTCTGAAAGCACATTTTTTATTGGCTATATACAGGTGCATAACAAACTCTCTCTCACACACACACACACACACACACATACACCTCTAACACAAGGTCACTATTCGCTGGAAATACATAATTTAATAAGAATGCTGTTATAGCGTCCACGTTTTTGGCTGTAGAAACAGATGTTCGATGGTGGTCGGCCATAGAGAGTCATTCAATGTTAGAAGTTTTACGATACCTGGAGAATGTTAAAGTATTCATAAGTATTATTAACATTCCCCCAATGAATTTCCCTGTTTGCACTCAAAATGAACACCAAAGGAAAAAAACGAAAAAACAAAACAAAACAAAAAAACAGAATGCTCCCATTATTATCAAAACAGCTATGTACAGCAGATGCAGTCCCCCCTTCCATAATGAAAGCTGTACCCATTAAATTAAAAGGTTACTTCCACATTCTCCTGTAATCTCTCCAATCCTGCAGCACCTCTAATTTAAGGTTTACACTGTTTTTCCCCTCACATTTGTCTCACAATCTTTTTTTTTTTTTTTTGCTCTTCTCCAATGTCCTTATCTAAAGTTCCTCACTTTTCTTAGACTTTGATGCAGCTTGGTGGAGCTCATTAGATGAGAACATGGCTTCTTCTCCAGAGGTGACAGTGACGATAAACAGTATCTTATTATTCCTGTCCAGAACCCAGAGGTGAATAATATGTCTTCCACACACACTTAAAGGCTATTTTCTGGCTCTTTCTCCTCATTTTCACATAGTCAACATTGGTTCTCCTTTACAGCCTTTAGTTTTCAGGACACATGTCTCTGATTTTCTGGTCTTCTGAATGGCCACTTTTGAAGTGCTTAATGTACTGTACAACAATATATATACAAGCTAGATATGGATTGCAGAGAGCTGATTCACATATCATGGCACTGCATTAACCTGTGGTTATTTCAAGGCATTATGGAAGGTATAATATTTCACTTTTAGGCACTTTGGTAGTAATTTTTTTCTCCTATTTTTAAATTAATTATTTAATCTTATATGTTACTTAATTTAAAATCAAAATTGTATTAATTATCATAAAAAATACATTTATAATGTTACAAAAGATTGTAATTTCATGCAAATTATGTTCTTTTGAACTTTGTTCATCAAGACATCCTTACAAAAAACGGATCATGGTTTCTACCAAAAAGCTGTTTTCAACATTGGTAATACTGATAAATGTTCTTGAGCACCAAATTAACATATTCAAGTGATTTCTCAAGGATCAAGTGACACTGAAGACTGAAGTAATATTAAAATATATTAAAATAGAAGCACTAATTTCATATTGTAACAATAGTTCACAATAATATTGTGTTTACTGTATTTTTGATTAAATAAATGCACCCTTGCATAAGAGGCTTTTCAAACCCAACCCCAAAACTTTGAATGATAGTGTATTTTGTAAATTTGCTGATTTTAACTTAATATATAATTAAAATAAATAACTAAAATAAAATCATAGATAATATTGGTAATTTTAAAATTTCGTTAAAATACCCCACCTCAATATACAGCACTAATTTTACCAGAATAGGGCTTTTCAATAGCCACATTAATGTTCTCATGATGGATGAAGCAGAAGGCAACAGAGAGAGACATGCTGTGTGTGAAGTCAGATTTATCTACTACTACGATCAAAAATGGCTATTTTTTACTTCTATTTACAGATAAAGATTGTTTTGAGAGTGAGGCAGCACTCTTACAAAATGCAGGACAAATGACAAGACAGTTTCTGAAAGAAGATAAGTGATTAGATCAACAGAGACAAAGCAAACAATTGACACTAATAAAACACAATAGGTAATCTCCTGTTTTTAGTACAACAACAACAAAATATACTCCAAAGGAAGCATCTGGTCAATTGGCTAAACGAAAGAAAAAAAGACTTGTTTAAAAAAGTGGAAAACAAAAAAAAAAAGGCCAGTGGGACTAGAGGCACAATGCCATCTAAGAATGATTCTACAGAAGTGGTGAACATTGATTTGTGAGAGGAGGAGAAGAAAAGCTGGTAATATCCGACTGCACTTTGTAAATGCAAATGTAAATACGATGCTGCTATTACATGCATACATATATGCATACATAAACAAATAAAGTTACATTCAAGTAGAGTGATGCATTGTAGCATTTGCATTCAATAAAACAGATTAATTGGTTTCACCCACATCAGTTGTGGACTCACATGCAAATGTGACCACAGCGATGCAATTAGCACATGTGCAATCATTATTGCACAAATTATGCACATTAACTAATGGCTTAAAGCGAAAGGTGTCTGATCTTCTGGGAAATGTATCAAACAAATACCCTTTAAAAATATTACATGTATTGACAACAAATAAAGTAAGTTGTATTAAAATGTGATTGTGGATAAACTCTAATCAGCTACAATTGTTTTGATTGATTGTTTTTCCCCCTTTACTGACTGAATGTGGTGTTGTACGACCAGGTCAATGAAATATTAGGCAATCAGGCCATGTATAGGCTGTGGTTTAAAGGGGGGAAAGAAAAAAAAAGGAAAACAAATCAATGGCAATTTCAGTGCTGCTACTGAGGTTACAATGCACTGTAGTGGTTAAGAATTCAACATGTTTGTCTGTGTCATATATTGAATGAGTATTGGCCTTGTGTTTGTTGTACCCTTCTCTCTCTCTCTCTCTCTCTCTCTCTCTCTCTCTCTCTCTCTCTCTCTCTCCTCTTTTCTTGTCCCTTATTTTTACTCAGCACATTTATTCTCCATTTTGTTTGAACATTCAAGGCCACAAACAGTTACGGTTTATGTGCACAAACTGGGAAATGAGCAAACAGAAAATACTTCAGAAACACACAAAGCACCAAATATGAGTAAAATCAGGTAGTCTAAATTAGACTAATAAAACAATTTGCATTACAAGTTAATTTCCTCCAGAACTCGATTTGCCAACTCATACTGTACATGCAAGATTCCTCTAATTATGCCATGAGCAGAAAAATATGAGCAGCAAACATCACAGTGTCTTCACGTTTTGTATCAGATGGCTTATATATATTCCGTTGTATTTTTTTGTTTCGTTTTCTTTCTTTTTTTTTTAGAAAATATATGTGGTCTGCAGGGCTGACCGGTGTTGGGCAGTAATGCATAACTTTATCTAAAGTTCCTCACTTTTCTTAGACTTTGATGCAGCTTGGTGGAGCTCATTAGATGAGAACATGGCTTCTTCTCCAGACTAGAGGTGACAGTGACGATAAACAGTATCTTATTATTCCTGTCCAGAACCCAGAGGTGAATAATATGTCTTCCACATATACTTAAAGGCTATTTTCTGTCTCTTTCTCCTCATTTTCACATGGTCAACACTGGTTCTCCTTTACAGCCTTTAGTTTTCAGGACACATGTCTCAGATGCAGATGCAGAATGGCCACCCAAAAACCCAAGAGAAAAATATGCTATTATGCAAATTGAATTAATATAATTATTTATTAAGAAAATATATGTGGTCTGCAGGGCTGACCAGTGTTGGGCAACAATGCATTACTTAGTAATGCATTACTGTAATTCGATTTTTTAGTAAGGAGTAATTTAACTCCTTATAATTTTCAAAATAGTAATAAGAGTGCAGTTACAAGCTGATGTCTCTATACGTTACTGTCGCGTTACATTGCTGACAGAATGCAGTGTTTTATAATCTAGAGATTGTAAGAAGGATGAAGCACAAACATTGTTGAGTCAAGTGCATTCAGTGCATTAGAGACGTGCTCCCACGAGACCCGATGCAACATAGTACTGCTGCAAGCGGGAGAACTCATGTGTGTGTGTGTGGGAGGCGGGAGAATAAACTTCTTGATGAAATTGCGTGCTCACGGATCTTCTAATCATAACACACAAATTGTAGACATTATGAAATATTAAAAAATATATATATATATTATGTGCTATAACAGAGATTTGTGAGATTGCGATGAACTGAGATGTATTTTAGAAATTATAAATGCAGCGCACTTTGCATGCATTCTGCCAGTGTTCAGTGAATGTTGATGCTTTTAATAACAAATATTCATCGGGAGTGTGTATGCTGGGATTTAATAAATTTCATGTAGAAAAAAAAAGTAACATAATTAGTTATTACTAACTAATTACTAATTACTTTTGAAATAAAGTAATTAGAACAGTAACGTGATTACTTTTAAAAGGAGTAATCAGTTATTTGATTACATTTTCACATTTCCCAACACTAGGACTGACGCAATAAAATATCATTAAATACATTATTTAATTGCCTGGTTCTTATTAGTCATTCTGTAAAATTAAATTAAGGGAGTTTGATGTCTGACAAAATATCTGTAAATAGCTTTGCACATCAGTATGCATTTTGTCACAGAGATGATCACAAATGCAGTGGAATATTTCAAATATCACTAATATCTCCAAGCTATCTCAAAGGGCTCAGCTGTCATAACCCAGACATTTAATATTCAGCTAGCTATAATGTGCTGAATGCTGTCTCTTTGATGGATAAAGGAGAGGAGTGACACAGTGAATGGCTGCCATTACAGAGCGACAGTAGAGGCCATGATAAAAGAACAAAGGTAAACACTCAGTAAAAGATTATTCTTACACCATGTCTTCCAAAGTGGATTTCTCCCCAGAGTGGTCTTACTTTATTTATGTATTTTGTATTTAGCTGCTGTAAATGTACTGTGACCAAAAAAAAAAAAAATTCTTTATACGAAGAAGTGCATTTACGCTAAGACGATTTTGACGTTGTCGAAGTCATATAAAGCAATTTAAGCAAAAGCAAATGCAATGCTAATGCATGTCTGGTCTGTTATTGTATATTCAAGCTTGTTAAATGCGTCCAAAAGTGTTTACTGTTCAAAAGTATACAAACTATAATTGAGTTCTGGCTAAAAATATTTATACTTAAATATTTATATTATTTCTTTAAAACAAAATATTATTTTTGAAAAATCAGTCGCTGAACCCAGTGTTAAAGAATCATTCTAACATTGTTTGAATTAGTCAGCCTGAAAGAATTATGCCAAGCCAGCCCAAGGCATATGCAAACTAAGTGTCTGCTTAGGGCCGTAGGCCACCAGGGGGGCCCCAAGAGTACTTGAAATGGCTTGATTTTTGAGCAAATAGCCTAAGTGTTGGCAGAGGCTATTTACATTAACTTTGCCCACCAATGTGTGAATCGGATAATGATGCACTACAAAAGACAGCAGATAGTCATCAGCTCCTGTGTCTCAGTAGGTAAAACATGTTATATATTAATTTTGATCCGATCGACCCGGGTTCGAATTCACCTTTTCAAATTTCAAATCACATCAGAAAAGCATTTATTTTCAATGGAAACTAAGGAAATAATCAAATAGTTAAAAAAATAATAATAATAAATAAAGTTTTGGGTAGGGTTAGGGTAGGTGTAGGGGTGGCTTTATTGTCCCAATAAGGTGGCATCCATTTAGTAATTTGAATTAAAATTATAATTTACACTCAATACAAAAATGCTGTTTTATAACGAACTATAATATTGAGGTGCAGATAACAGACACTATTTGCAATAAGTAATATAAATATGTTTTGTCTTCTGTGTAAAAATAACTTTCCTGTGTATATATTTTTTTGTAATAAATCATTTCGGTAACACTTTATTTTACGGTTACATCTATTAGTTGCGTATTAGCATGTGTATTACTAAAATTCTAGCCTTATTCTAAATGACCTTATTCTACATCCATAATACTACCCAATACCTAAACTTAAAAACTACCTTACTCACTATTAATTTGCAGAAAATTAAGAATTTATTGAGAGTCATAGTTAAAAAAGCATAAAAAAGTCATAGTTATTAGTAATAAGCAACTAATAGATGTAACCATAAAATAAATAGTACCAACATTTCTGTAAAAAACTTTGTACTAATAACAGCTTAAAATGATTTAACTTTGCCCACCTTTGGGGTCTTTGCTAGTATATTCCAATACCATTATGCCTCAATTAGTTAGTTATAGATTAAGAGTTGTTGTTTTTATTATGTACAGATGGCTGGCTGCAGAGTATACAAATTTATGTTGTTAAAATAACATTATTTTCTGTAAATGCATTGTCTGCTGGTTTATTTAGCTACTTTTCAGTACACCACATTATATACCACTTAGTACCGTAAGACTGAGGGCCCTATTTTAACGATCTAAATGCAAAGTGTAAAGCGCGCGGCGCAGGTGCACTCAGGGTGTGTCCAAATCCACTTTTGGATTTCGGGCGCATGGTCTAGACGGGTTGTCCCTATTCTCTTTATGAGTAATGGGTGTTTTTTGGGCGTAACATACAACAAACCAATCAGAGTATCACCTTCCATTCCCTTTAAGAGACAGTTGCGCTTGTGCCATGACAGATTTGCTATTTACACGGCGGAATTTGGCATGTGAATCTCTGAGATGAAATGGAGCTGCTCGTGTGCGAGCAAAAAGATTGCCTAATTCTGATACATGAGATAACTATCCATTATGAGATGTAGGCATTTTTTTTTTTAATTAGCCTACAAAAAATTATTATGGATTGCACTCCTTTAATATTTGGCATGCCAAGACTTTGTTTTGCGCCAAAATTTAGACCAGGTTTGAGTTGGTCTATGACGCAGTCTATTTTCAGCTCCTTAAAATAGCAATGCACCAGCAATGTGCGTGAACTCACCTATTTTTAGAAAACCATGCACATGCGCACACACATGGGCGCAAATACATTTGCTTATTAAAAGACGTGGCACTGGATGGGAAAATACGAACGCCGCCAGACTGAAACTAGCAAACACACTTGCGCTGTGCCTTGCGTCGCATTGGGGCGGGTGTATGATAGGGCCCAGAATGTTAAAGTGCAAATTAACACCTGACCACTCTTGTGAGTTTGCTACTGTTATAATTAAAAATAACAGAAGGGTAAAAACATTGGTGTGTTCTAAGCAAAACAGCTAAAACAAATAAAAATGATAATGGGTGAGTTAGATTTATAGTGTGTTAATAATCAAGCATTGACTATAATCAGTCGCATTGACGACACAGAGGGACTCCCCAAATAAAATTCTGCTTAGGACCCCATTAAGGCTTGGGCCAGCACTTTATGGAATATTTTAATACATTAAATGGTTAATTAAATACATATTTGAATAAAAAGTAACAAAAATGTATCTTAAGAACTGGTTCTGTTTAGTGAATCAAAAACATACAGATCAATCAGTGTAGTCCTATTTATGAACAAATGACTCTTTCAAACTTTTAAACCAGTCAATTTTAATGAGTCTTTCAAAGTTTGTTTTAATTAGTCTGACTGAAAGAATTATGGAATATTTTTAATCATAGGCCTATTACATGAAAAATTACTTGAAAGAAGATTTCAACCACTACAGCGTCTATTAACTCCGAGTCCTTAATGTGAAGCAATTCCAAATACTTTCATTCTTCTGTCATGTTTATGTTGTTAACACTTAATTGAAACAAAAGATGTCATGGTTTTAACAGATAAGATTAATAATCCTCCACAATATCTAGATGTGCTAACTTAACACCGATAATAACAGCCAGATGATTGAGATTTCCTTCCTCTAGCCATTTCCTCTAGCCAGTTTTGCTAAGACCGATGACAGCGGCCGTCAGAGTCTGGATGAAAAGATCCATGGGACAATTTGTTGCTTTAGGTCCCCATGGACATAAATTCTACACAAAATGAGCCATTGAAACAGTACAATTCCACCAAGTAACACTAAGACTAAATGCCCAGAATACATCTTTATTCCATGGTAATGGAGAGGCGAGATACGCCATCCATCTACAGATATGTTTATGTATGTGGTGACACATAAACGCCTAGGCTAACAAAATATGGGATCTCAGAATAGGAAATAAATCAATTATTGAAACAGAAGAATGTTGTGCTTTCTCTCATCATGTCGTCCATCTTCTCTCCTGCTATCTGTTGGAATGAACAAGCTAAAGAAGTAACAGACCGGGCTGTCCTCATTTCCTTACAGATTTCAGCTACAGGAGTGTCTCATGATCCATGATATGGAATGTTTTGGGCATCCTGCAATTAAATATTCCTACCGTTGTTCATTTTCATGTCTTGAATTTAAATATAAATATTAAATCATCTCACTTCAGATGTTGATATTTTTAGCAATGCCTCTGGGTGCTGTGCATTTCTAACAATTAACATGGCATCTTAAGATACTAATGTTAATTGAAAAGATTTCACTGATATTTTTTGGATTGTTTCCTATCTCTAATCCAAATGTTGCTAACAAAAAATGCTTTCTTGGGAGTACTCATTTAATTGGTAACCATTTTTATTTATTTATTTATTTATTTATTTATTTATTTATTTATTTATTTGTTCTTCACATGGGGAAAATATCAAAATTAACTTCAAACTGGCATTGTCACCCAGCGGCTACATTAGCCTTTTATATATCAATCCTGTTCTTTCCATTTTGATGAATAAAGTTTAATATTCTTACCATAGTTAGTTATCATGTCTTGAAATATATTAGATAAAACTTTAAACTTCACATCACCACAGTTACAGTAAGTGAATGTTGTACATTTTAAATTATCTCACTACAGATGTTGTAATTTTTTTGTCATGCCCCTGGGTGCTGTGCATTTCTAACAAGAAACCTGGCAATTTCTCCAGATATTCTTATACAGTATTTTTTTTTTTTTTTTTTTTATCCGTCTTCAGTGTTTTTGGATTATTTAATATTTTTAATCAAAATGCTGCAAACTAAACATGATTTCTAGGGAATATTATTTTAATTATTTTTTTTTTCTTAAAAAAAATTATTTCTTTCTGATGGATGGATGGATCAATAGACAGATAGATAGTTTATGGATTATTTGATATCTTCAGTCTAAATGTTGCATACAAATCATGCTTTCTTGGGAATATTATTTTGATTGGTAACTTTTTTTTAATAAATAAAAATAAAAACATGGGGAACTGATATATTACATTAATTCAGTGATGTTTCTCTTTAAAGCAGTTCATCCTTGCTGAAAATTATGTCAATTATGTTACATTTCTTTCCATTTGAATGAATAAAGTTTAAGTGCTTTAGCTCAAACAGAGCCTATTTAGTTTGGCATGCCCTTTTACATAAATAAATCAGAAATAAGCCTTTTTTTGTTAAACACAGAAGTACAGAATTAATTTACTCAATAACAAGAAAGCTCTATTTTATTTATACAGCATTATAGCTCTCATCATCTGATGATCTATTGATCCATTACCCACGTCCTTATGGAGGACTGATGAAAGATGATCTACATTCCACAGTTGATTCTAGACAATTCAGCATATAGTACAAACCATAGTGAACACCTCAGCCTCATAAAAATCACATGAATTTGTGGTTTTTCCTCATGATTACTGAAAACTGCAGCTGTGGTTAACTCTCTAAGATAAATTTCATCCACATCCTCCCCTTAATTATTAACCAAAAGGCCAATCTCCTATCCAGCCAATAGGAGGCCCTTGCATAGGTGAAACACATATCTGCAGTGAAATAACAAAAGTAATTAAATGCAACCAAATCCATCCTGATATACATCTACACTGACTAAAAGATACAGTTTTACATGGTTTATTCAAAATTCTCATAAAAGCAGATTTTGACTGACCTTACGCCACAGAATGTCAAATGTCAAGAGACCACTGGCTCAAAATAGTCTTGACTGATAGTCTAGTGGTTCTCAGCTGCCATGCAGGAACCGGGGCTTGGTAAAAGCACTTCTATGTTGTCAGTAAGTGTTAGTGGTTTACAGCACAGACAGTTCATTAGGCTCTGAACCCCCCAGGCTGATTGCAAAGTGGAAATTAAAAGCAAAAGCTGCCAGACAAATGCTCTCTCTTTATCTTTAAACATCATCCCAGCATCACACAGGTAGCACACAGAAGGGACGGCTTGGGTGGTTCTCTCTGAGAGGTCACCACAGCTGTCTCCACAGGGAGAGCGCTTTAATTAGATGTCAACACGCCAGAGGAGATGCAGACTTTACAATACTCTGCGGTACAGGGCTTGGCTGAGTTTCTACAAAACTGACGTGACTGGTCATGGGTGGCAAGTCTTGTGGGTGGTTATATTTCCATGTGTGAATATAAATATGAATCAACAAAAATATTTTCTGAAAATACGACTGTTTTCCTACCGAAATGTCAGCAGAAATGTGACCTGTATTACTGCATCAAACAAATAGGTCTAAGCTTATGCTGGCAGTGAATAAATATTATAATATTATATTGTTTAGTTTACTTCCACAACAATGGATTAAAGACAAAAATGTGTGTGGCTGATCACTGGCAACATGAGGAACCCAATAGAAGCAGTTGAAGAAAAATGATGGGATGCAGTGGTCTGTTGTTCCCATGACTTATGGCCAGTCATGGAAAACAACAGACAACTCGTTTTTGCAGAAGAGGGAAACAATATCTCCCAACTGCAGTTGCTGAAAATATACAAAGAATACACTTACAATGAACAGTTCACCCCCAAACACACTGAGTGCATACTGGCTTGCGTAGTGGTTCATGGCATCATAATATTTGGAATAAAGCTCATATGGACTACTTTATGGTGCTTTTTTTCTGCTTTTATATTAATGGAAAATACTTCTAAACAACATAACTTACTGCTGTCTCAAGATTTTCAGCTCAGACAGGAACCACTTTGGCAAGTTTACTTCAGTTTATTGAACACAATTTATCTTTGGCTGTATGGTTCCTTATGGGGGTTCCTGCTACCAGAATAATTGAACATACAAAAGCTCTAACATTAACCCCCTGGAACCATGAATTTAGAAATACATAACAATTAAGATTTTTAATAAATTCTTTAAAGCAAACAGTGATAATCATGTGGATGTGGCAGTGAGACGTGTAGCCTGGTTATGAAGATTGTTGTCTCTCAGCATTGAGGTCCGCACCAGCTAAGATTTTGGAAGCCTTAGTGATCTGAAACAAAGAAGACTACAGCCAGAAGGTGCACAGTAATGTGCTCATGCTTATAATGGGGAGGGAGGGAGGGAGGAAGGGTTGCGAGTCGCTGAGCACACTTACCAAGCAGTAGTGCCACGTATTTATATATGTCCCGTGTCTAACAGGAGAGAGGTGGTGATTGGAGTGATTTGACAGTTGACCGCATCAGCTGTTCACAGCCTTGCCTCCGTGGCCTGACTGAACTAACACTGCGCTCGATTTTTCTCATATAATTCCATGGTTGCAGCCTTCTCACATAATAGAATAATTTCACTCAAATCAATATTTGATGTCCATTTATTTATTCACTTGTCAAGTCGCTGTGTATTGAGCCGGATAATGTAAAATCACCCAGTCATTATCATAAAATAATATGCTTCAGGGTGATACAGACGCCTCTGCATCGCCTACATCTTTATTTCACGATAATGACCAGCTGACTGCAGATTGTTCCTGAATTATTCTTATAATTATTCTTTCCACCACAAACCCAAGAGTTACTATTCCAAACCCGCGCTCTAATACCAAACCAAACACCAACAAAACAATGTTCAATTCTCAGCGTCTTCTCCTGGCAGAACTCTATAACACTTCCCGACCAAGGCCAAAAGTGGGACAGTCTACTACAGCAAATATTCTGACTTTTAATATGCTGGGCCATTGGAGATTATACCGTGTTGCTCTTTGATGTGCCAAGCATGCAGTTAGGGAAAGAACCGTTTTATCTCTCTGTTCTCTGAAGCCTTCCATCCTGCTTTTGGTTAATATGCCCTGCAAGATTCAAGGACCTCAGAATGCTGAACACCGTCAATATCGATATTTGCACACACCTGCTGGCCATACAGTTGAATGCCCCTAGAGACACTGGTAAACACAAATGCGACATTTGAGTTCAATGACTGACGTGAGAGATTGCTGTATTGCATCAGCAAGAGCTGTTTAGTATGCTGCGGTTCAACACTTAATTGTCTACTGCTGTGTCAGTTGACTGCAATAGAAATCTCTGACTTCTGTAACAGGAAAGAGTCTGCTTCTTACACCAGACAAGCAGCTGTATACCACTTAATTTCCCACCTGGTTTACAATTTGTATTCCCTATTTCTTAAGAAAGGCATCAGTGTGCTGCCATATAAAGAACACAACTAACTTGTGCCAGAAGAAGCTGTTCAACAACGTAATTTATTGATTTAGTAAGAGCCATCTGGAATATGCCAATGGACATGTTAACAGACAAATAGACTGATTGAATTAACTTAAAATGTTAAAATAAGCTCCAAAGACAAGTGGTTCAATCATTTTTCCCTAGGTCTTTAGATTACAATATAACATTTACATTGGTGAATTTTCAAAAGGTAGTTAAAATATTAATATCTCAAGTTGACACTCACATGTAAATTAATTGTCAATCAATCCTTCATTAAAATTATTATCAATAAATTATTAAATTATTTAATTATACAACTGATCACATTTGTGTCCTCTATAACACATCAACAAGTTATTTAGAGAATGCACGCTTGATTGAATTCATGACACCATTCTGTCCTTGACCTTATTTAGCCTAAACTGAACCCAAGGGTCAGTTTTACCTTTGTTCATTCACATGTGTCTGATTGGAGTTAGATTTTTCTGGATTTCCAGCTGAGTGTGGCTTGACCATGAGAAAGGTTACATATAGATGTACGGATTACAGAGTGAATTGTGAACTGACTATTAGCACTGAAGTTGCTTTAATAAAGAGCTGAACTATTGTTGAGTCTCTTTCCCTGTACATCTGGATGCTTTAGTCAGCCTGTTGCGTTGAATTAATTAGTCTGTCAACTCTCTGCATACAGGGTTAATAATACTTATCGGTTTTCATTATGAAATGTATAGCACTTGTTTAACATCTTTGCCAGTTTTCTTCAAATCAAGGGTCATATGCAAACCTATATAGTCTTGCTCCTTTACTGCTTGGGGCAGAGAGGACTAATGAGTTGTTCTCTACATGGTGCCTGAAATAAAGTCCTGCTTTCTATAGACACATTAGTGTAATGTTGTCTTACCACATAAATAATTTTGTGGACGTGAAATATTAATTTGATCTTGTGGCTTACTCTTTGAAAAAATGGCACATTACAAGACAGTTGGCCTATAGCAACAACACAAATACTGCAGTTTACCACTTATCAGTTTATTAAATGTTAGGGATCTTTTAAGGCCATGTTATATTATTTATCAAACTGATATTGGTTAAGATTCATAACCATACTAGATAGAATCAAAGGTTAGTGGAATTGATGGTTCTATAAAGAATATTTAACATCCATGGAACATTTCCATTCTACAAAATGATGTTTTATTAACAAAGTTCGGGAGAAGCACGAGCAGATAATTAACACAGGTGGAGAGCACTCAGCAATCAATGGTAAGAGGTGTATATATACAGCAGTCTCACCTCAATTCATTTGACAGTCTCGCAGCATCCCCCCACCACCCCTTCTCCACACTTCTAATCCTAAACCACTTACATAGGGTAGGGGGGAGTACTCTGGGTTCGGGCCGAACTCCGAGCTCGGAGCCCTCCCTCCGGACAGCACGCCAAATACGCATTAAATCTTACCCTCCCAATTGTATGTAAGTGTGAACTCGTGAAAGGTTATTTATAGGACAAAAATGCTTTTCATGAATAAAAAAAGGAAGATTATTTTTTTTTATTTATTTTTTTTTAATTATTTTTATATATTTTTTTACTTTTTAATTTATTTATTTATTTATTTATTATTTTTTATTTTTTTTTTGTATGGCATCACTGTTAAAACCTCATTTTGGAACTTTTATATTTAATAGAGCCTGAAGGTGAGAGAATGGATTATAAATATGCAAGGAGATTATACTACTTACCAAACTGATACTGGATTATCTGTTAAGATCCAAACTATAGTGTTGGATGTTGTGACTTACCAAACAATATCACAAATTTCAGAAGAGACATGTAATAAGATTTTATCATACAGTTTGGTGTTTCTCTAATTGACATTCATTGTCTTTTGTCAAAGTCAAATCCCAGAGGCTCTGCCAGCAAACTTGATAGAATGATTGATGGCATAATGCAGGTATATGTGTGTGCTGTTTAGAATTGTCACTCAAGACAGAGTTCCAGTCACATTTTACACCATCTGCTGGTGACTACAAGATTAGAACATATGTATTAGAATGTAACAGTCTGCATTTGTATGATGTCTCCCTGTTTCATTCTTGAGGAAGGATTCAAAAGATGGATGAAAACTGAAACTCACTGAATGATGAAAAATATGTTGTTAAAGAAACGCTAAAGTTTTGTGTTTCAGCAATTACAATATATAATGGGTTTCATATTTTCTTTCAGCAGGAAAATGTTGGAGGATGAATCAAAAGCAATGTTTTCTTCTAATCTGCTGTCTAAAGAATATTCTCACACACTTTCATACTTACTACAAAGTGCACAACTGCACAGGAAACTGTTCCCACTAATGAGTCAGACCTGCAGTGGAAAACATGATGGAACATTTGTGTTCATTTTGATGGGCATGAAAAGGAAAAAAATGTTTTAGTCATGTTCTGCCAAATCATCAGTTGATGCATAGTGCTGATTTAATACAGATGGCTGCGTGGAATTTTTGGCATTACTGTTTTTCCTGTCCTACTTCTTTTCACGGTTTCCATTTTATTCCATCAGAGTGTAATACATATGAAAAATATGATTTGTACATGCATTTCTTGAGCTTGTGCTGCAGTTTTTCAAGGTTTTAAAGCACAATCACTTGTACATTTCCTGAGGAATAAGAAAAAAAAGAGATTTTATGCCAAAACTACATTTTATGTTTTCGTTTTCTTTTCTTTCTTTTTTTTCTTCTTTTTTTTGAATAAATAAATAAATAAATAAATAAATAAATAAATAAATAAATACATACATAATATAAAATTTAAAATCTCTCATTGAGTTCTTTATTGAACAAGATATTAAAGGACACAAAGAACACATAATTCAGTTGGGAACATTTTGTGTTACAGTACATGGCACTTTGTAACCAGCACACTATGGTTTCTTTGCTAAACTCAATTCCTTGCTTTATTTTCATTTCCAAATCTCCCCAAATTATCAACAAACATGTGGTGTGTGAAAATGTAAGAAAAGCCAGGCAGCACCAAAACAACAAGCTCCAAATTGCTAATAACAATTATTATCACTACCATAGACAATAATGTGTAGATAGATACAATATATATGTTTTTATATTCAAAAACATAATGAGAAATATTTTTAAAAATCAGTGCTGTGTGTGATGGACAGATGGACATTCCAATTCAAATCCCAATTCAGCTTCCTGAAAAAAGGTCCATCCCTAAACCTAACCATAAGCATATTTTACGAAAACTTATGCATTTATTCAAATTAGTTGCCAATTTTCCAAAGCATAAAATAGCTATGAATTGCTATGAGAGTGTGCAATGAACAATAGAGTGTTTCTTTCTCTTTTTTCAGGAATAAAAGCTTAAAACCTAAAAGCAGTATCCTTAAAAAAAAAAAAAAAAGTTATAGAAAAGAAAGTGCTCCAACTTTTCAGTGTTTTCGGATAACAATTTACCTCAAAGTTCTGGGCTTAGTCTAGCCTTTGGAGGTTAAAACCAGTGCTTTTATTGAACTGGAAGCATCAAACTCAATCAGTTGTAAACAGGTGTGACAAGACAAGAAACTCGCAAGCTTTGAGATCACTCAAGCAAGATAATAAGTAGAAAGCTACATCAATGGCAGCCATCTCAAACATGGGTCACCAGCCAATCAGCTTGCTTGCCCTTTGGGAACACCACTAGAGGAAAGAGCTGCAAAATAATCATGGGGCCGTTAAGAGTTGGCTCTCAAGGTTCAGCTCCTTCACAAGTCTTTCTTGAGTCAATAGATTATTCTTACACTTTCTTTGAAGCTGAATCTTATGGAGGGTTCAAATCTTATGGAGCACAATTTAACTATTAAAATTAAATATGAGATTATAGAAATATTAAAATTGAAATAATGGTTGACAGCAGTAAGATGACTGTCATGTCATGGTTGACAACTAATTACCACCAATATTACAATCTATACTTAATCTAATCTATAAAAGAAAATAAAAGGTAATCTAAATGGCAAAGGTAATTTTTTTTTGTAAACTGTAATAACTTACAGTATATCAGCTAAACAAACAACACTGTCAATGGAAATGATTCCTTCTTAGTGATTTCCACCTTGAGCTTTATATTATGGTTATCACTGTGCCTGTCAAAGCTCCATCTTTAAAAGGCAGACATTTTCGGAGAAACAAAACGAGATAAACTTAAATCAACTTTTTACCATGCCAATCAATTCCTGGCAGGAGTCAAGGAACCATAGAGGAAGTATCATCCCACTGCACTGATGATGTGCAGGCCATTTGAGCTTTAGATGAAATATGTATGAATTTAAAAAATGCAGCTCAAGCTCTAGCAAACTTATCAGTTACAGAGAGATGGCTATTTTAATACTTCAATGCTTCTACTAGATATTTCTTTAAGAAATAGTCGGTCCAGACCAGGAGAAAAACATTTCAGACTAGCTGGTGCTAGTCCTACAGATAACACACACACACACACACACACACACACACACACACACACACACACACACATATATATATATATATATATATATATATATATATATATGTATACATATACATACATTGTGCATTCCAGTTAATCTCAATCAAACTGCAGCTGGATTATTTTGATTATCTTAAAAAATACAGCTAACTAACACAATAAAACACAATAGAAAACATATGAGGTGCCAATCATTATATATAAATCTGAAAATATAGTTATAAATCTGAATATATATAAGTAAATCTGAATATATAGTTAGAAGCCTGAATATAGAAAGGTAAATTGTGAAATAAATATATGCAAATCTTTAGTCATAAGTCTGAATAAATAGAAGTGAATCTTAAAATAGTTATAATTCTGAATATATAGATGTAAGTGAATCTGAATATATAGTTATAAGTCTGAATATATAAATGTAAATCATTGATAAAAATGCATATCATGAAATAACACTTTCACTTTCAGTTATATATATTCACAATTTACTTATATTATATATATATTCAGACTCATAACTATATATTCAGATTTACATTTATATATTCAGTCTTATAACTATATCAAGTCTTATAACTATATCCCTGGGGATTCTGGGTAATGTAGTAAACAACAGTCAGCAGTTTTCAGCTTTGCTCACTGAAACACTTTAAGAAACCTCTGTGTACTCTGCCAGCTCCAAACAACAGGAAGCGAACCCAGGTAAACAGCCAGCGAACAATAAATTCAGACATCTTGCCAAAGACAACATATCGATGCACTGCACTCTCGACCTGTACCATCAAACTCAGCTGACATTCCCCCAAACATCATTCTTTACACTTCATTTCTACAACCAGAATATCTCCCAAAGCTGCTGTTGGAGAGCAGAATGAGATATCACAAAGTGGGTGTTGGGTTTTTCTCACAGCTGGTTGTATTTATAGAATAACAGTCATAGATGGAAAACACTGTTAATGTGTTCTCAGGTGGGCTACCGTGTGTTGTACACAATCGGTTTATATCAAGGTAAGTGCTAGTTAGATTAATGGGACAGTTGGTGTTGTCTTGTGCAGAATGAACTTCTCATGAGGTACGTCAGTGCATAATTACTGCCGTGCAACAGTGACAGATGAGCTCTATGGAAGCAAATGGAATGGGAAGTTACTCCAACGTGATTTCAAAGAGGTTGATGTTAAGGATGCTAACTTTTTTGCATCTATTTAAATCACTGACAGCTCTGTAACCAAGGGAAAAATCACATCACTTGTAATGTATCCTTTCCTTGCAGAAGACAAAAATATTTCTAACATAACCTTAAAAATTGCAAAGAAAGAAACAAATAAACTAGTTTGAATGGAATACTGGTAATGCAATTCTTGTTTTCACATTAAACTTTTTCTTCACTAACAGATGACTCAACAGTTAACAGTTATTCAACAGTGATTTGGCAGGCACAGAGGTGACTGACAGACTAAAAAGACAAGAAAATTGCAAAGATAGAGGGTCAAGTTCCCAAAGGCAACAGAACAGCTTGGCAGAAGGAGAAAGAGAAGTCTTTGCTGTTTTGTTCCTTCTTTTGTGTCCTCAAAAATAAATACTGAGAACTGCAGAGAAGTAAACAACATGGAACAAGCACTGTTTCTTCACCTAATACAATTTCAAACTGCCACTATTTGGGTATATTGGAGTTAAGGCCAAAAAAAGGGGGGAGTGGGGTGCAAGTACAACCTGACTGAATTGTGAAAACAAGGAAAACTCAAAGTCAAAACCAATCAAATTTGCAACAGATGTTTTGTGATTATGAAGGTAGTGTGATTGAAATCTTATTTATTCTTGATACATTCTTGAGATTTGTCTTGCTATTAGGTATGAACATTTTAATTGTTTAATTATTCAAAGATGATAACTGGAATGTTTTGAATGAATTTCTTGGTGGATTACATTTTGTTCTCTTTCTTTTTCAAAACCAGTGCAAGGTCAAGAGAAAATGCTCATGCTTCATAATACTAAAGCGAGTTAATTTTCTACTTCAGAGTTCCATCATATTCAACAAGCTCTCCTATATGTGTTGTTAATTGTTAACACTACTGCAAATGTCCTTCTGTTCATTTACACTGCATAAAGCTGTCTTACAATATGGCAGTCAGCCAATATGCTCTTTGGGTTGTGACTGTCTGGAAAATGATTGTTTCACACTTGTGCTAGCTGCATTGTCACTGATCCGTCTCTGTGGAGTAGATGGGAAAAGAAGAAGCCGATTTCCCAAAGCCATAAACAAATGAGAAGCTTTTCTACCAATAGGGTGCTCATGCCAGTGTCCAACTTGTTTTTTGATTGCATAAAACATTACATTAAATTACTTTGAATACTTAAAACACTCAAGTCTCATAAACAGAGCAGTTAGCCTGAACAAGCAACATCTCCTTCCCAAATAAAGTAATAAAATAATAACAATCATCACTTACATTTATGTTCTTCGTAGACGTTTACTTAGGAAAAGGACTTTCGACACATCGCAACAAACAGATTGCAAGATGTTAATTACAATGTATCTAAAGTTCAATGAAAAGTTAGCAATGATCTATTTTAACATGAATTGCATGTTCATGAAGTAGAGTCTGCATAAATGTATATTCAGATATAACAACAAATTCTTGGTTGTTTATCTCAGTTCCTGCTGGAAGTTGTTAAGTTTGAAGGGAGAAAAAAATATATATTTTCCCCCATTAACAGATGCTGGAAAGGCTGTTTAGAGCCAAAGTTCTCCTCACAGCTTGTCTAACAGCTGGATCTCCCTAAGCCCAGCTGAGTCACTCTACAGGAGAAAGCATACTGAACAAAGGGAGGAGAAGAAGTTGGGAGAAGAAGGAGGAAGAGGAAAGGGAGAGGATGTATAAAAGAGCCAGCATTGCTCCATCTATAATTGAGGTGAATAACACCTGTGAGCTCTGAGACACAACAAAGTTTTCTATCGAATTACATCTAAATGAATCAGTGAGAAAAAGATCAGCAGTTGTATCTATAATTCTTTGTTTATTTTACATTGCATACAGCATCAACTTGTGAGTGGGCGACGTAGAAAGTAACAAAATCACTATAAACTACAGTTCTCAGTTTTGTGGTTTTAATTTTATTCCGCCATCAAATGAAGAGTGAGAGAGCAATTTAATGGAAATTCTTTCAAGCCTCAGAGAAAAAAATCAAAGTGCAGCAGGGAACAGAGCCGGGGGCTACTGAGGTCAAGCTAGCTGTTAGCATTATGCCACAGCAGTTCCAGAATAGTTTAAATGCCTTTGAAAATCAATGGTTTTAGCTTTCTGGTAATGAGCTATGAGGACATTAGCATATACGCTGATGCTGGAATTCTTGTTTTGGTTCCAAAACATATGTGGCCGTTTGAACAGCTGGTATAGCACCACCGAAAGTGGCAGTATCTCTCAGGAGTATTTGGATTTATTATATTTTAACCACAAATCATTTGTCACAATGAGCCATTGCTCTTGTTTCATGGGTTCCTGTAGGGAAAACTTCATGTTTTATAACTAACTATAATCAATAGTGTTTATAAAGATGAATTTATAAGTGTCCACATTCAAATTTATTTGTCACAGTTATCTTCTCGTTTCTATTTCAATTTAATATGATGCAATTTAAATGTTTCGTTTGTCTTTGGAGTGTTACAAGCTCTCTGCATAAATAAGATCTGTAAAGTTGCAAAGACTAAAGTCTCAATTCCAAAGAGATATTCTTTATAAAAGTAAAGACTCATCCAATCCCTCCTAAAACAGTTCCTTCTAAAATGCCCCCAGATGTCTACGTCATGAAGTGGGGAGATCTGAATAACACCACCCAAATGTTCACGCAAAGAAAGAAGGTGTAACTGTATTGTCGCTGTTGCGGCTGCTGCCATGTTGTGGAGACGCTGCGTGTTTCATTGTTCAAGTTTATTTATTTGTATAGCGCTTTTTACAAAACAAATCGTTACAAAGCAACTTTACAGAAAATTATGTTTCTACAATATTTAGTAGTAGCTAGTAGTTTGTGCACATTTGACAGGATTTTAGAAAAACTAAAAAATAATAATAATACAAGACGTAGTCAGCTAGACGATGAACTATCAATATTATTAATTAAGTTATTATATGATTAAGTCACACATTTAGGAATAATTGTTAGTTCTGTTTGTTCATTCAGGGTTAGCATCATCTGAGGTCCTCTGAGGGTCAGCATCATCTCTTCTCAGGTGTTCTGGATCCAGACTGGAGCTTGTGTAAATCCTAGTTACCACGGGATGTGAATCCCGTGGCAAAACATAGAAACAAAATACAGACATCATTAGCATAGCTGCTGATCCAACAAAGTAAAATTAGTTTAAATAAGCTAATGAATAAAAATGCACCTTTGATCAGATGCAACTACACTCACAATTAAAAAGATACATTATTCGAATGCTTGGCGAAAGAGATGTGTTTTTAATCTAGATTTAAACAAAGAGAGTGTGTCTGAACCCCGAACATTATCAGGAAGGCTATTCCAGAGTTTGGGAGCCAAATGTGAGAAAGCTCTACCTCCTTTAGTGGACTTTGCTATCCTAGGAACTACCAAAAGTCCAGCGTTTTGTGACCTTAGAGTGCGTGATGGGTTGTAACGTGGTAGAAGGCTAGTTAGGTACGCTGGAGCTAAACCATTTAGGGCCTTATAGGTAAGTAATGATAATTTGTAACTGATGCGGAACTTAATAGGTAGCCAGTGCAGAGACTGTAAAATTGGGGTCATATGATCATATTTTCTTGACCTCGTAAGGACTCTCGCTGCTGCATTTTGGACTACCTGCAGCTTGTTTATTGACGAAGCAGGACAACCACCTAGAAGTGCGTTACAATAGTCCAGTCTAGAGGTCATGAATGCATGAACTAGCTTTTCTGCATCAGAAACAGATAACATGTTTCGTAGCTTGGCAATGTTTCTAAGATGGAAGAATGCAATTTTTGTAACATTGGAAATATGATTTTCAAAAGACAAATTGCTGTCTAATATAACACCCAGATTTCTGACTGTAGAGGAAGTTACAGTACATCCGTCTAGTTGCAGATTGTAATCTACAAGATTCTGTGTAGTGTTTTTTGGTCCAATAATTAATATCTCCGTCTTATCCGAATTTAATTGGAGAAAATTCTTTGTCATCCAATCTTTTACATTTTTAACACAATCTGTTAGCTTAGATAATTGGGAAGTTTCATCTGGTCTCGTTGATATATATAGCTGAGTATCATCAGCATAACAGTGGAAGCTAATTCCGTATTTTCTAATAATATTACCAAGGGGCAACATGTATATTGAAAATAGAAGGGGACCTAGGACGGATCCTTGTGGCACTCCATATTTTACTGATGATAAATGAGATGACTCCCCATTTAAGTAAACAAAATGGTAGCGATCGGACAGGTAGGATCTAAACCATCTTAGAGCCTGCCCTTGAATACCTGTATAGTTTTGTAATCGATCTATGAGTATGTCATGATCTATGGTGTCGAACACAGCACTAAGATCAAGTAAGACTAGAAATGAGATGCAGCCTTGGTCTGACGCAAGGAGCAGGTCATTTGTAATTTTAACAAGTGCAGTTTCTGTGCTATGGTGGGGCCTAAAACCTGACTGAAATTCTTCATACAGATCATTTTTATGCAGGAAGGTGCTCAATTGAGCAGACACAACTTTTTCTAAAATTTTAGACATAAATGGAAGATTTGAAATAGGCCTATAATTTGCCAGTACACTAGGATCTAGTTTTGGTTTCTTAATAAGAGGCTTGATAACCGCCAGCTTGAATGGTTTTGGGACGTGTCCTAAAGATAACGACGAGTTTATGATATTGAGAAGCGGTTCTTCGGCTACAGGTAACAGCTCTTTCAGTAATTTAGTGGGTACAGGATCTAATAAACATGTTGTTGGTTTAGATACAGTGATAAGTTTATTTAGCTCCTCCTGTCCTATGGTTGTAAAGCACTGCAGTTTATGTTTGGGTGCGATGGATGAAACTGAAGTGTTAGATGCTGTAGAATCTACATTCGCTATTGTATTTCTAATGTTATCTATTTTATCAGTGAAGAAATTCATAAAGTCATTACTATTTAACGTTGGTGGAATATTTGAATCAGGTGGCATCTGGTAATTTGTTAACTTAGCCACTGTGTTAAATAAAAACCTTGGATTGTTTTGGTTATTTTCAATGAGTTTGTGTATGTGCTCTGCCCTAGCAGTTTTTAGAGCCTGTCTATAGCTGGACATACTGTTTTTCCATGCAATTCTAAAAACTTCTAAGTTAGTTTTTCTCCATTTGCGTTCAAGACTACGAGTTACTTTCTTGAGAGAGTGAGTATTACTGTTATACCATGGTACAGTACGTTTTTCTCTAACTTTTTTCAATTTGATTGGGGCAACAGCTTCTAATGTATTAGAGAAAATAGTGCCCATGTTGTCAGTAATTTTGTCTAATTCATGTGTATTTTTGGGTACAAATAGCAGTTGAGATAGATCAGGCAGGTTATTTGCGAATCTGTCTTTGGTGGCTGGAACAATAGTTCTGCCCAGACGGTATCGCTGCGACATATAGTTAATATCAGTTATACGCAGCATGCACGATACGAGGAAATGGTCTGTAATATCATCACTTTGAGGTACAATATCTATAGCAGTAAGATCGATGCCATGCGATATAATTAAATCTAGTGTATGATTAAAACGATGAGTGGGCCCGGTGACATTTTGCTTGACTCCAAAGGAGTTTATTAGGTCAGTAAACGCAAGTCCTAATGTATCATTTGTATTATCAACGTGAATATTAAAATCTCCCATGATTAGCGCCTTATCAACTGTAACTAGAAGGTCTGAGAGGAAATCTGCAAATTCTTTTAGGAATTCTGTATACGGCCCTGGTGGTCTATACACAGTAGCCAGAGCAAGAGATACATTAGATTTCTTTTGCATGTCTGACAGAGTAACATTTAGCATTAGTATTTCAAAAGAGTTAAACCTGTATCCTGTTTTCTGGGTAACATTGAGAATATCACTATATATTGTTGCAACACCCCCGCCACGACCAGTCTGACGGGGCTCATGCTTATAACAGTAGTTTGGTGGAGTAGACTCATTTAGACCAAAATAATCATTTGGTTTTAGCCAGGTTTCAGTCAAGCAGAGTAAATCAAAACTATTATCTGTGATCATTTCATTTACAATAACTGCTTTTGGTGTGAGTGATCTAATATTTATGAGCCCAAACTTTAAAAATTGTTTTTGTTCATTTACTTTACATTTTTCTGGTTTAATTACGATAAGATTTTTTCTAGATCCTACATTATATTTATATTTTGACCTCACTATTCTGGGAACAGACACAGTCTTAATAGGTTTTACAGCACAAGTACTTTTATCATTTAAGCGGGTGGAACAAAACTCATCATAATGGTTATTTGAGAATTGACTTACTAGTCACATTGTGAAAGCGAAGGTATATTGTTTGGCCTTCCAAAAGAGGACACGACTACAAATCAGTAGTTTAATTGTATTTACAACACTGTTACAGAACAGTTCAACCCAAATATACAGATGTGTGCAGCGGATTTTATAGAGGACGTTTTCCTGAACCAGTAGCCTACAATGCGTCTGTGGCACAAAGGCTGTTCTATAAAGTGGGGCAGTTCCAACTTTGCAAGGCCAGTCTGGCACTTCTGACTCATAGCCTGCAAGTACTGTATGTTTTTTATATTTAAAGAATTTGCCACTGATGATTCAAACGTGAGTTTTGAGCAGTTTAGAGTTGCATTTGTTGTTTTTCCAATCACAAATGCAGACATGGTTTTACGTTTACGCAGCACAATACACAATGCAACACAAAAGAGATATTAAAATCAGTAATTATGTCGCCACTGGATGCCTCATTTGTAATGGGATTTATTGGTTTGGTCTCATCGTGCTGGGAGACGGCGTCACAGTATGTTAAGGGGAGAAACATTTCCGTCTAAGACTTGAGGCATTTGGACAGTCACAACACACTGGATAGCTGTCCAATCAGCTTCGTCAAAATGTATGCGTTTTAGAAAGGTGGGGCATAGAGGAGCAACAATAATGTAAATTATATGGATATCAATAATGTATTTTTTAACCTTAAACCGCATTAACACATTGCATTACACCAAATACACAAAATAATGTTCCTTTCTTATGTTTAAACTGTTTTGTACATACAATTAAAATCAGTGGTATCTAGTGCTGTTTTGGACCCAACTGACTTTCATTGTGTAGACACAAAATTTGAATATTTTTTTTTTCAAAATAGCTTTATAATTTACAGCTATTGGCTAATCTTCAGCATGTTTGCCAAAAAACTTTGATTTTGGATTTATCTGTTTTTAGAGCCAGATTTACTAACAGCTTTCTCCAACCCAAACTATCTTATGGCATTAAAATAGTACTGTCAGACCGGCACTGAAAAGGCATGAACATGGTTATTTTTACACCTGTCCTTATTGAATATGCATTTGTAGCAGTTTCCATTCCAGATGCCAAATTTATAGGTGGAGAGTGTTTAAATGAATCGCGCCATGTGATTTACAAACATTTGTGTTCATCGAATCACTGGATGAACCATTATTTAACATCCAAAAAATACATGTTTTAAAGCAGTCGGTTATATGTGCTACTCTTGGTAGATTGCGTTGGTCATTATGAAAATTATATGGCTTTGAGTTTTCCCCACCCATCGACACTTTTATGGAATTGCGCTCTAAAGCTAATTTTCACTGTTAAGTAAATCTGGACCTTAAAGTTTAAACTGAAAAAAAAAATTGTTTCATAAGAAAAGTCTTTTTTTTTTTTTTTTTTTTTTTTTTTTTTTTTTGTGACAGGTAGGTAACTGATGCACAACTCGACAATAAACTATGGCAAGGCAACGCCCCTCAGAATTATTATGATAAGGTTTTCACATGACACCACTTTCAACAAAAAAAAAAAAGCTTTTTTAATGCCCTTTGACCTAACATTACAGGAGAATTTTTATTTATTTATTTATTTATTTATTATTTTTTGAATGTCTGACAATTCCAGTTTAAAGTTAAAGTCTTAGTCTAAAGTCTCTCTGTAAACCAAAAAAAAAAAAAAAAAAAAACTTGAATTTGTAGAAAAATGGTGATTTCATGCAGATGCATGTTACATGTTTAGACTAAAGGTATGTGTACAGTCATGTAGTGTTTCTATACATATTGACATAACCAATACAGCTTTTTTAGTCATTGCAGATCCGTGTGAATGTGGACCCTTTTGACAATGTTGTCATCTGTACACAAAATGTTTCAAGAACAAAGGACAAAGGAACAACTTTTCAATTTTTAGTACATAGCTGTCATGTAAATGTCCCCTGGTTGATGATTACTGAACAAAACAGAAAAAAAAAAAAAACGATAAACTGTTTTGTCATAAAACAGTGTCTGTTCACATGATTGCATGTCACAATAACTTATGTCTGTCCTCATCCTCAATAACAAACCATGTTCCCAGTTCCCACCCAGTTAACACATTGTAAGTGTTTCATCCGAAATCTCAGTTTCTGTAATTTTGTAATAGCAACTGAAAGAGATCAAACAATAAATTGACAAGAGGTAGCAGGCAGTGCTGTCACCATTAAAATAAGTTGGAATCATCTTGGAATAATTCATTTGGCAGAAATTACTGCAGGCGTAGAGATGGTAAAAGCACTGTCCTCTGGTCTCATCAGACATGATGCTGCACTCACTTATTAAAAGTGCAACGGAGTCCTGGAACGATGGTGGGGGAAGATTCGTGGATAAATGTACAATTTAGAGCCCTACCTCCATATCACTTTGAATTATTCAGATTTCTCAGTCGAGGGGGCAGTCTATGCATACAGAGTAATGAAGCTGAGACACTGTGGAGAACATTCAGGGGAACATAGAGTTTCATAAGGATTCCTAAGAAAATTAGGCCATTGTGATATGGGAACACTGTGAGTCCAATGCAGTAAACATCCGATTGCATTATTATTTCCAAGTCAAGAAGTGGTCAATTTGGGTTACTCTCAAAAGCCGTATTTTTGAATTCCTCATCTCTGAAGTATTTGTGCCAGAAATATAATGCATTGCTTTGCGCTGCATGTTTGCTGTGTACCTTTAATAAGAGTGCCAATTGTATCCTTAGAATGTGCATCCCACAGATTTTGTTTTATGATATTATACAAAAAAAGAGCTATTTTCTCCAAGAGGTATAATTTTACCAGTACCAGTAAAGTAAATTCAATTGCCTATGTGAACCATCAATGGCAAAAAAAAAAAAAAAAAAAAAAAAAAAAAAAATGTTGTTTGAGGTTCTACATACAGGCTATTCTGGACTGTGATCATGTGTCCTGGACTTTTAATATTCATTTGCCTCAGCAATTTCCCTCCCTCCGGGTTTAAATGATATTTACAGTATATTTTTGGCTATTGCTTGCCACATTTTCACAGTAATTTTAACACGATAGTCATGCAATTTATTACTTTACAACTAAACTATCATAGTTAACAATATAACTGCAATTTTTTTTTATTCAACTGAGATTATAAATGAGTTACCAAGGAAACATTTTTTCTTTTCTTCAGCTTCAAAAAAATAAAATAAAAAAAATAGACATAATAAACTAATAGACTAATTAAAATGACAAAATACTACAAATTTTTTAACAAAAAGTAAAATAAAAATTGAAAATATAAAAATAACAAATAATTGAAACTATTAAAAGAAATCTACAATAGTATCTAATTGATAATAATCCATTGCTTTATAAATTACTAAATAGCAACTATATAATTTACATAATTAATTGTAAAGTAATAAACGGTTCAGTGACGTGACATAACATACAGCCAAGTATGGTGACCCATACTTGGAATTCGCACACACACAGCATTGAACACACATTGTGAACACACACCCGGAGCAGTGGGCAGCCATTTATGCTGCGGCGCCCGGGGAGCAGTTGGGGGTTCAGTGCCTTGCTCAAGGGCACCTCAGTCATGTTATTGAAGGCGGGAGAGAGTGTTGTACATTCACTCCCCCCACCTACAATTCCTGCCAGCCCGAGACTCAAACTTGCATCCTTTTAGATTATAAGTTCAACTCTCTAACCATTAGGCCACGACTTCCCCAGTTCAATACAATCAAACATATATCACAATGCTGCAGGCTGTTTTTTTCTATAAAAATAAATAAATTAATAAATACCAATCTGAATAAAGTATTTTTATGTTACATATACCATTATTAGCTCTTAAGCGGTAAAAGAACATAACCTAATCATTCAACCCCCCACTGGAGTAACAGAGTTAATTAGATCCAGGCAGCATGTTAAATGTAGTTATGGGAAAGTGTCCATTATCCCATTAATTATAATGGCTGTGACTGGAATGAAAAGAAAGTTTATCCAGAGTGTAAATGCTCCTTATGTAATTTATTTATTTATTTATTCAAAGGAAAGATTTATTTCATTGTTATCCCTATAATAGTCCCTGTTTTCTTGTTATTGACTTCACATGGTTCACATGGTGGTCTCCTAAGGTGTAGGTGGAGAGATATTATAAAAGAAGGGTGTCTGAAAGCGACCCTGTGCTTATGATAATGTCACCCGCTCAATTGCAGCACTGACCTTCTGCTGTCCATAGAGAATGAGAATAAAAAGATAAAACAAAGCAAAGAAAAACAGCACTCTATCAAAGTCTGATAAAAGTACCCTTGGGCAGAGGTGATGCTGGCACAAGCATCTTTGAGATGACCGGAGATCATTTTTACAGCTGGGCTTCACCCCACACAGAGACTGGGGAGTGAGATGGATTTTTCATGTCTCAGCGCTCTCTGTATGTACTTGGCATCATCCAGCAAACCTGTGTGCCATCTTATTATGCTTGCTTGCTGGGAAACAGATATCATGGTTTAAGATTAACAACTAAATTCAGTGTATGGCAGTTTGCTTGCATGAAAATTATTGTGTTTACACACAGTCTGCTTAAGTGCCAAGTGCTGTTCTGCACATGATGGAGTATGCATGGCATGTATTTAGTCCACATATAAATGGTAAGTAAAAATTTCAGACAGTTAAAGGGTCACTTGTTTTTTTTTTTCAAACAGGCTTCTTGAAACATCAAGGAATGAGCACATTAAAATGTGAGAGAATGTTTTTTTAACATTTAAAATCAATTTTAAATGTAAAAAAAAAAAAAAAAAAAAATTGAATTTAGCCATTATTCGGTCACATATATTAAATAAAAAAATAATGAAATTAAAGTAAATGAAATGAATGAAACAAGATGCAAATGAAATCAATTAAATTAAATTGTATGAAAATCTTTGAATTTAATGAATTAAACATCATTCAAATGTACCTACAGTTTTACCATTTGCTGATGGATCACCATCATCAGCGCTGGGGTCCAAAATATTGTGGGACCCCAGAAAGCATATAGCCAGTTCTTAACACAGCATTATTGTGTCCCACTTACTTGCAGCTTTCTCTGCCTTTCAGGACATATTCTTACTCTGGGGAGAAGAGAGAGTCAGTTCATTCCTGTCAGTTCAACACCTCTCCAACCAAAAGAAAGAAGCTGCCAACAGTCTATTCTCTCTTATGCTATATGCCAAATACCATATGTTTTCTGTCTTAACACTTAACACTTAACACATACACTGTATGCCTCACATCTTAACCGTATGGGTTACTGTAACCTCTATTGCTTCTTTTCTTCTACTGTATATGGATATTGAATGGAATAAAACCCCATTGTCATTGCTCAATTTTCACACACACACACACACACACACACACACACACACACACACACACACACACACACACACACAGGTTTAAGTCCCCACCAGAATAGAATAACAAGTACACACACACATACACAGACACACACACACACACACACACACACACACACACACACTGTCACGGTGACTGGGTTGTGTTCCCTGGGTTTCCACTAGGTGTCCTCTGTTCCCACGGTGTCTGTCACCTTATCACTTCCTGTTCCCTTATTTGGTCACCTTCCTCCTTGTTTTAGTTAATTGATTGTTCCCCACCTGTCTCCTGTTACCTCATTATCCTTTTGTGTATTTATACCCGGTCTGTCTGAGTCTGTGTCACAGAGTCCTTGTCTTATGTGTGATACTTTCCTGAGTCTGATCTTGCCGTGTGTTCTTGTTTTGTTATGTTTATCGGATGTCCTGGTTTTAAGCCTGCCTGGACTGTTTACCCCTTTTGGTTTGCCCCTCAATAAACCTCGTACCTGCATTTGGATCTCTCCTGTGTTTCTTGTATCACCGAACGTGACGGAAGGACTCCGTCAACCTTGAGATCCAGCGGTATGTCGACTAACGCTTCTTCCCCAACCACCGAGCAGGAGAGAAGCAATCGGTTTGAGGGAACCGGCCTGGTCGTGTTTCGCGGGACCAGGGGAGGTCGATGAGGAGGAGGTGGGCGAGAGGAAGCTCAGCATCGCTCTCCACCATGGCCCCCCTTCGACTCGGGGCTCATGTGGGAGGGACCAGAGCCGCCGTCTCACCAGGGCAGAAGGAAAAAGCCAGCGCCACTGCCCATGATGGCCGCAGGTCCAGCGCCACAGCATCAGATGGCCGCCAACCCAGCGCCGCTGCGTTGCATGGCCACCAACCCCGCACCACGAGGCAAGAAGATGCACCCCTACACCCCTACTGAAGATGCACAGACAGTGTAAGTGACTACAGACAACCAAGCTCTTGTTTTTATGCTTCCACACATCAAAAGAAATTTGCCCTGCTAGAGCTTTTCTTCCCTTGGTAATTACAGGGTAACCCAATAATTAATTGCATGTGATGAATCAGCATCAAAACAATGAGAACATTAGCAAAAGAAGCAGGAAGAGAAGAAAAAAAAAAGGAAATTGCATTCTTTATAGTGAAGCAATGCGTAATGCCTTATTTGCCCTATGATTTAAATCATAAAGCAAATTTGTATTTAATTACAGGCAATGCTCATGCATACCAAAGCTGCACAGTCATTTGAACTCATTCAGGAGATTACCACTCTCTCCCAGCGTGTCCGGAGCAAAGTGATATCTCACAGAAAGTCTTTAAAGGTTAGACAAGGTTGAAATGACTCAATCTTTCACCTCATGGAGACTGCTAATATGTTTTGGGTCTATAGAGGAAATATCAAAGGGTAACTGGTAAATCATTTAGATCCAAGTGATCTGTATTTCATATATATTGACAATCAGCTCCCATTATGAAGACATAAAGTGCAAAGTTATTACACGAGAAGAAGTGTTCTCGATTAAGCCCAGTTCTCTGCCAGCCATGAATAGGAATGACACCAGCATGAATATTTCATAGTCAGACTGCTGGGATCCTTGTCTATGTTTCTGCTGGGCTTTTGGGCTGAGGACTATTCACTATAGACTTGCATAATGGGAATGATACATGATGCATGAAGTCCAGACACCAAGCTAAAGCATTTCTACTGCTATGCACTGCATGTATGTGGAAGAACTAGAGACTCAGTTAAAACAGAGTAGCATGGATTAAGCATGTTTGTACTTTTTGCTACACACTCATTAAATTAGAGAATTATCTAAAAGGGGACATTGCATAAATATAAGTTAGTTAGTTTTGCACAATATAAATTAACCCAAACCCATGCCAGATGTTTCTACCTCGCCTCTCAATATTGTGACTAAAAGAAAGCAGTTTGTTTCTTTATGTATTTATTTCTGTTGAATTAATGAAAGCAAATGCATTCTCTTTCTCAGGAAAGTATGTAACCTTCATGTGAAGAGAAAACTATCTCAAACAAAGAATTTCATTTGAGTTCACAATTTAATTTTAATGTGAAGAAAACTCATCAAATGTGTGTAAACACTAGCTGTGTTTACATGGACCCGACTTATCCGATCATAATAGGACTATTTAGTGTTCATGTAAACACTACGTTCTGATGTGTTAATCAGAATGAATTCATTCTGATGGAAGCAAAAAAGTGTCCATGTAAACGCACCTACTGTTCACAACTGATAGCCATAGTATTGTTTTTGGAGCTTAAAGTAGTCTTTGCATGACCATAGATCAGATTTTAATCAGATTATTTACTTATAGATGTCAATAGGTTTCATAACCTGGGTTAATATTTTAGTTTTAGCCTTTTGGCAGCATTTCTGCCATTCTCAAGGGTGCCATGGAGTGCCACGCTGCAACATCACGTGCCAAGCTAAAACCAAACTGGCCACTGGCCACTCACTCTCACGCTTTCATATTTATCTCCCTAACAAATCCCACAGAGCCTTTACACCAGAGCACTCTCTCAGCCGAAGTGTCAGAGCTTGCTATGAGCTTATCTGACTATAATCTATCTTGGCAATGTAAATGCAGCTGAGGACTTAGAGTTGCCTAATGTAACCTTCACTGCTCTTCTCCCATGTCCAATCACACTCTCTCTCACTCTCACATACTCTGACAACTTTGCTGATAATGCAGTTAAATTAAAATCCATTCTTAGACAAAAGCTTAATATTGCCGCAAAGCCTTTCCCTACATTTTCCAAGTCATTTCAGATGCTTTGAGAAACCCATCAACTGTAACTTAGTTCAGAATAAATTTGATGATCTAAAGAAAATATTGTCAATCAGGATGAATCAACACAGAGAACACCCCACTCAATACAAGGATTATTTAGAACCCATAATATGTGTTATTCAAAAAGAGTAGATTTAAAAAGTTCACCCTTCACTGATCCATAAAGCACGGGTGTCAAACTCATGCAGAGTTTAGAGTCAACCCTGATAAAACACACCTGATCCAACTAATCAAGTCCTTCAGGCTTATTTGAAATCTACATGATATGTGTGTGAGAGCAGGGTTGGAACAAAACTCTGCAGGGCTCCGGCCCTCCAGGAATTGAGTTTGACACCACTGGCATTAAGCCAAGAACAAGAAATTACTTTATTTGTAAATGACCAGGAACTGAAAGTGACATGACATGTGGCCAAGTATGGTGACCCGTACTCTGAATTAGTGCTCTGCATTTATCCCATCCAAAGTGCACACACACAGCAGTGAACACACACCCGGAGCAGTGGGCAGCCATTTTTTGCTGGGGCACCCTGGGAGCAGTTGGGGGTTCGGTGCCTTGCTCAAGGGTACCTCAGTCGTGGTATTGAAGGTGGAGAGAGCGCTGTTCACTCCCCCCACCTACAATCCCTGCCGGTACGAGACTCAAACCCACAACCTTTGGGTAACAAGCCCAACTCTTTAACCATCAGGCCACGACTTTATTTTTATTTATTTTTATTGCAAATCATACTATAATAATCTTTGTTTTACTTACAACTTCCAAAAATATTTTACAGCATTCTCCACAATAGAATGGAATGTACTTTAAAATATAATATAATATAATATAATACAATTTCACTTATTAGAACATAGGCTTTTTTCCATTTGCATTTCAAATATCTTCTGCACTTATTTATTTATATTCTTCATGTATTGGTATTTTATTCTCATGCTGCTGCAGCAGTAAATAAAGAGCAGTTCTGCTTTCTCATTTTTAATATTGTTTCTACCACAACAGTTTTAGATGTAGCTACTTTAAATTGACGTGGAGCTGAGGGTGTGCTCAGGGTTTGTCACCCAGCAGTTGTTCAGAAAGCAAATGAAAGACCATTTCAATTTATTTCAGTCTAAAAGTGAATCATTTTGACCCTCTGGGGAAATAGTTTGTTTACTCAAACACAACGAGTGAAAAAAATAGCTAGCTGTGTTGTCGGCTTTCTTAAAAATTAAATTTCATACGCTGATGTGTAAAGCAGCTTTAAAGACATTTTGTCTGGAGAATATTATTGCTATTACTACTTCAAAAACACCATCAAAGGACCAGGTGCTACTCTGAACAACAGAGCTTACATCTTGTCTTGACAGCCATGTCAAGGGTTAGCCAGAGACTAATGAGAGGACATGACATTGGAGTCATAGCACTGAAATATATATAGCTGAGAGTTTGAGATGAATTGATTCACATGAATGGAAGAAAGGAGAGATCTTGGAGGGCATCAGGTGTTTGACACACCAGACTGCCTTGGGCAAATGACCAAATCAATAATTGATCAGCTTTTGATCTGTCAATCATAGAAGAAACCTGTGGTTAACTTCACAGCCAAGTTAGACTGCTGGATTATATGGATCAGAACCAAATCCAGCTCATCAATGAATTTTATCCAGCCCTCCAAGTGATCAAGTTGAGATCATAGTGATGTCTCTCAAATCAGAGCAATTTCAGAAGCAATCAGCAGTCTACAATTAGTTCTTTTTTGGTACATTTGGACTCAGACACATCTTAAATATTCTAGTTTTCCAAACAGAAACCAACATAAGCACACATATTCAAAGATAGAATGATGAGGGACAGAAACTGATACTGTGACATGTCAGCCAATACACAATATTAGCTCAATATAGGCTATATTATAGGCTATTCACGTTGATTTGTATGGGGACAATCTCACAAACCGCTTGTCACACTCAAATTTCAATACCAGGTTTCAAATCAGCAAAACATTCTAACATGGACAGTAATTGGCAATTGGCACTTTTATTCCGAAGCCAAGACTTATTCTGCTACATTTAATCTTGCAATTTCTCCCATTGATATTGGTATATCTGTAGTCTTTAAGTCAAGTCTGTCAAGCACAAGATTTGCTGCCTGTGGGATAGCATACCTTGTCAAATGTAAAAAAAAAATAAAAAAACATTGTGTGTATATATATATATATATATATTTGTTAAATTAGCCAGATTAAATGTCTTTAAGGGACAATGATGAATACATTCAAGTGTTTGTATGGGAATGTGTACCTATGAGACTATTCTGAAGCCCTGACAGAAGTAAGCACTCTGCCTCATTTAGGGTTTAATTGATTGGTCACATAATGTGGACCCTCTGTGTTTGAATGGTCCTCCCTCAGGGAGACAAAGAAGGGGAGACACGAGGAAATGGGACGGTTCGGTAAAGCTTTATTGTGTCTCTTGGGAAAAGACAAAACCCATTATCGGTGTCTCGCTGTGTTGGTCACTAAGATCCCCTGCTGCAATGGTTAGTCAATATACATTCAGTTAAACTTTCTTCCTATGTTGTTGCTGTGCCTCTATCAGCTCAGCTTATTCAAGTGGATTTTTCCCCCATGCCCACATAATGGATATTGATATATGTGGATATTTATCTTCAATTTCATGTTGATAAGATGATAAATGTGCAAATAATAATTAAAAAATATTATTTTAACTTGAGTCTACAGGTTTTCTAAGGTTACAAGAGCACTGAAGAACATCTTCTGGATGATAAACACACATAGTGAATTACTCAATGAACAATTTCTAAGTCATTTTGTCAATCAGTATTTTTGCTGGAAATTCAGCTTTAATTCTTTTTTTTTTTCAGAATAAATTGTATACAATTTTATAATATATTAAAATAGAAAACCAGTGTTTTAAATTGTAATAATATTTCGCAATTGTATGGCTTTCAGCCATATTTTTGATCAACTAAATGCAGTCTTAGTCTGCATAAGATACTTCTTTTAAAAACAATCAATAAATCAAACAATCAATCAAATTATTCTTACCAACTCCAAAATTTTGAACCGATATCTTGAACGTGTGCTACAGCTGCCTGATTATGAGTGGTAGGTTTTTTTTTTTTTTTTTTTTCTCTCTTAACACCAAATCAGCATCTTTGGCTATATTCCGGGGCGAGAACCAGTTAATCACACAACTCTGTCCATACACAAGTCTTGTCTTTACACACTCATCCGGGGAGAGTCTGAGTGGCCTGATCAATGTCCAGCTGTTTTTGGACACTCAAAAACATGTTTTTGGACATTCCTCTCCCTCTGCCCCAATCAGACTGATGCAGTAATTATTGCTTGTATCTGTTGGTGTGGAGGCAGATAAAGTCCAGTGTTTTGGGATGCACAGTAGAGAGAATGTTATGAAGTAGCTGATGGCATGCTGCATCACACAGCTCCTCTCATCTCTTCTTGAATTCTTTCTTACTTGCTGCTTCTTGTGGTAAACCTGGTAATATGATTTCACCCCTTTTGTTTCACCATTTAGTTTTCTTGTTTTAGCGTAATTTGACTCCTTAGTGAGTGTTGCAGTGTCATGACAACACAGCCAGCTGCAGGAAAAAAAAAACAAATGTTGTCATGATTAATCTCGCTAATATTTCCCTGAGTTCACTCTAAGGTACCATAATTACAATTATGTGTATGACGGTATCAAATTTTCATGTTGCGATTAATGCTTTTATCACATTTATCAATAATTTAGTTTTTTTTTTTTCTTATAACAAAAATAACTATGGATAAAGCAATACAGAAAAAAATATATAAAGTTAAAAGTTTTACACAGATTAAAGTGCAAAAGAACTATAAAGACCCAATAGGTATCACTTTACAATAAGACATCATTAGTTAACCTTAGTTAATGCATTAACGTTCACAATGAGAAATAGTTACATTTGCTACAGAAGTCATTAATCTTTGTTAAAAATAAATATATATATATATATTAGTTCATGTTAGCTCATTAAATGACACCGCTGCAACTTTCGATTTTAACAGCGTGTTATTAAATATTGGAATACCAAAGATTAATGAATATTCAGAAGAATTTTTCATTGGCAGTTTATGTTAACTAATGAATTAACTAATGTTAATTAATGAAGCCCTAATGTAGCCCTAATAACATGTGAACAAACAATAAAGACTCAAAACACTTTCAAACAATATCTAGGGTATGTTGTAGTCCAGATTAAAATGTAAAATTATGTTTGAAAATAAATAGCATATTAAGTCTTAATATTTAAGTATTTGCCGCTGTGATGAACAACACAGCAAATCCACAAATCTTAATTTAAATCTTAAAATCAAAAGTAGAGCAGCTGCTTTATGGAGTTTCCAGGGTAACGGCTGCATTTTCTGCAGTTTAGCGCCATCTGCTGTCAGAGAGAGAATGTGCTTTCATTTAGCAGCGGTGTTGTGCATTTTTAGTTGATGGGAAAACTATTCTTAAAATACATTTCAAATTCGGAATAATTTGAAATTATATAATTATTCACGGTATTTAGAAGTGCCCACAGTAACAATATCGTGCATGTTCATTACAGTGATATATCGCATTACCGAATACCGACACATGTCTTATTGCAATAGACAAAAGAAGATGCAAATGCATTGTGAATTTAAACTGATGTTTCTATTAATAAACCCACACTGATATGTGAGATTATATCTCATCTGAGTTCAATTAAAGAACACTGGGCATCACAAAGAAATGAAACCTGAGGCAGGACAAATAGTCAATATATGAAAATAACAAACAGAATGACAGCACATCCCTGTACTGTAGACACACAAATAAAATCCTTGGATTGTTTTGATTCTTTTCAAGGAGTTTGCAGATATGCTCATCCCTGGCAGTTTTCAGATCCAGTCTATAGCTGTACATACTTTTTCATGCAATTCTAAAAACCTCCAAGTTAGTTTTGCTCCGTTTGCACCCTAGATTACGAGCTTCTTTCTTGAGAGAATGGGTATTGCCATTGTACCATGCGCAATACGTTTTTATCTAACCTTATTTAGTTTAATGGAGGCAACAAATTCTAATGTATTATACAGTAACAATATCTCATAAGTATACTGTATGCACCATCAACAATTACAGACCTCAAGCCTCAACATCTAATACTTGATTCTCAAAAGACAGTAAATGTGTTTGTTTTATATTTCCATCTTACACCAAAGATTCTTCTTTCTAAAACTACACATTGTACTGCTAGTGTTTGAAAAATATTGAAATGTAATAAGCACAAGAATAATATAGAATCTCAGCTTAAATCTTGTTTGTCCTTTAGCAAATCTTAGAATTTTAAAGCAAAGCAAAGTTTGTGTTTGTAGTCAGGCACAAGGCAAATTTAAGCCACAGCACTAGTCTGCAACAATTCCTCTTCCAACAAGTATTTCTGGGTCTCTGCTTTTGGGTTTCTCTCGTCACACTCTGCAGCTCAATTAGTGTGAAGCCACAATGGTTTAAGTCACAAGATATGCTTAAAACTGAATATAGACTGTCACCACAAACTATTGGACAGAATATATATATATATATATATATATATATATATATATATATATATATATATATATATATATATATATATAGTTGGCAAAGCAAGCTGTCAACTTCATAGTTTAGAACCATAATGACAACTTTAAGAAAAATAAATAAAAAAGCAATAAACTGCACAATAATAAAACAAAATAATTGAAAATAATGCTCAAATTAATAATAATAATAATCAAAATGTAAAATAAATATTAATTTATGATTTTTTTTTCTTTCATTTACATTGTTTGAGAACTCATGGGTTAATGGACTGATCACAGTGGCCTTTTTTTTTTTTTTTTTTTTTTTTTTCGGATTCAGTTTTTATGAATTGCAGTTGATGCTTATCTTTGCACTCCTCTTGGAAAACCCATGTTTCACATGACTGGTTGGAAGGCAGAATTACTAACAGAATCTCTTCAAAGTTAGGCTCTGAAGGCAAACCAGTATCACTCTGTACTATGAATTCAGTCATGCCATGCGTGACTGACACATTACAGATTTTGGTAGTGCAATCTGGAGAGTGAGAGAGGAAGTGAAAGGCAGGCAGACCTAAAGAAAGAGGAGTGATAGAAAATGGAACACTGTGTCGTCGCCTATTGGGATAGTGATCATAACTTCGCCTGCTGGCCATAAATTGTCTTTGGGACATCTAAAGTGCTATGGCATTGACTTTCACGTGACAGTTTCCTGCTGCTCACAGTGTCTACAATATATCATGAGATGACATTTCGCCTGCAGGCAACACAGCAGGAGTGTCCCCCATCAGATTCAAAGAAGCACTTAGCTGCAGTGGTGTGGAGAGACAACTCACTTACTGATCAGGGTGCAGCAAATAACTTTACCGTACCTCCAAAGAGCTGATCTGACTCATATTTTATAAAATATGCATGGTTTTTGTCTTTGACAATAGTAGTAGTGAGTAAACTTCTGTGTATAAATGTAAATTAGTTGGGCAAAAAAAAAAAAAAAAGATAAAAATGTACAAAATCCATTTTAAAAACAAATAAACTTGCGATCTGCCAGTATAAACACACAAGATAACAAATAATTTCATTTTGCATTCCTTTCCAATTTAATACTCAATGTCCATTATTAATTCTATTAAGTGCATAACAAATAATGGGATATTTGCCAAGTGTAAAATAATGGTAATATTAACAACAACAATAATAATAATACACCTTTTTTTTCTTAATTTCGACATACCTCACAAACATTAATCTGGGTTGAGATTCAAAATGTCACCTGCATGAGGAAAATAAAGAGTTAGATCTGACTCAAAAACTGCAGCATTTGTGTTTGTGTAATTCAACATAAACCTCCCTGTTGTATGTGATTCATTCTCAAACATTGAGCTGTCACAGTGACAGATGTTGAGATTTAAAGCTCTTGTGGGAGTGATTATTTGTCAGAGAATTGCTCCACTCTGTCCTTTTTAGGTAGTTTTTAATTATTTATTTTTTTTTAATTTAAAGTTGTTGTTGTTGTTTTTTAAGCCCATTTGGTACAATCTGGCAGACTAAATCTAGATTATACTATTTGATTTTATTGCTGTCTCCTTTGTCACACCACTAAGGGTAAGTATTTAGTCGTTGTGATTTGTGGGCCATTGCTATGCACAGGACTGGAGTGGACATCCTCCTCCAAACTGTCCCTCTGTCTTATCCTAAGTGCAGGTCATGCAATTAATTTAAATGCAGTTTTTATGCATAATCCTCTTAACCAATCATGAAATGTCTGCTGCTCAGAAATTTGTATTGTTATAAAAAGATTGATATTTAATAACCACTATATATATATATATATAGATTAGTATATAGGATTATGCTTTATTTTATTATTATTTTTTTTTTTCATTTTTATTAAAATTATTTCCAAACATGTTAACTATGTTAGGAAATATCTTGATTCTCAAATATGTGTAGCTTATAAATGTGTTTTGCACATTTATAGATCGTTATTTGATCAATAAATGGTGTTGGGCAAAGTAGACTAAACCCAACTTTTTACTTGAAGGGTTAGTTCACCCAAAAATCACAGTTTAAGATCTTTTAGATTCAGTCTGAGAGCTCTCAGTCCCCTCCATTGAAGCTGTGTGTTTATGCTATACTGTCCATGTCCAGAAAAGTAAGGAAAACATCATCAAAGTAGTCCATGTGACATCAGAGGGTCAGTTAGAATTTTTTGAAGCATCGAAAACACATTTTGGTCCAAAAATAGCAAAAACTAGACTTCATTCAGCATTGTCTTCTCTTCCAGGTCTGTTGTGAAACCGTTCAGAACACTGCAGTTTAGTGATATCCGGTTTGCGAATGAATCATTTGATTTAACCGGTTCTTCTTGAACCAGTTCACCACGCTTTAATTTTGCACACAGTAAAGAACATTTAGGCTACATTATCAAATAACATTTTCATTCAATCTATCCAGATAATTCAGTCAGTGAGAGAGTGAACAAAACACATAATTTCAGAGATGACTCAACTGAATGCCTCTGATTGGCCATTGCATTCATAAGCTCTACAGAATCGTGTGTAATTGGTTATAATGCAGCGCTGTTCAAATGCGTCTTTCTCTGGCTAGCTAGTGCACATTTGGATTTAGAAGCTGATGCTGTGCAGCACTGAATGATCTAGTCACATCGGTTATTCTGCTATTTTATGTCTTTTGGAAGCTGCATTCAAAATCCACTTGGCTCAGAAATCTGAGGGGTTACATTTCCCCTCACTTTGAATGGACATAACACTTCTGAAACTAACCATAACTGTTTCACATGACATCAAAAAGAGGCTATATACAAATCTCTTAGTTGTGCACCTTCAAAGCTCAAGTGTAAAGTATAACCATAAAAAAAGAACCGAATACGCTAAAATAAATAAGACAAACAGGACTAGTCCATTTTTTTCTGAATCTGAACTAGGCTAGTGAATCAATTAATCAGTAAGTTGATCATAGAACCATTGCCACCAATAAAGCTACAATCAACTTAGGTTTACGATCCTTTTAGGAACCACAGCTTTGAATCTGTTCAGGGAATTGGGAAAGTCATGGCCTAATGGTTAGAGAGTTTGACTCCTAACCCAGTGGTTGTAAGCATTGTTAATAGTTTTTGAGTTGTTGTTCTTAATGAAGTTTAGTCATTGTTCATTTTTCTTTGATATTCCATTTGTGCATTCCATTCAGTCATACATGATTAGAAGTTACAGGTGTAGCAAACAGCAGGCCTTCACATCTAGAGGTCATCGTTTAGCCAGCTAGATCATCCACGTCCTCTGCTTCTTTAACCAGATTAGCGTGAGGAGAGTAAGCTTATACAGGACAGGATACAAGGACCATAAATATCCCTGAATCATTAGACCCAAAGTTCTGTCTCTAATGGCAGTCAGATAAAAACACGCTGGCATGAGCACACAATTGCAGATGGGAAAAGAGATCAGATTCAGGACTTGTGTAAGAGCTGTTCTGTTCATGTGTACTTGGTGGCATTATTGATTTCCCTGGTCTTTTTAAGCCCCTCCATTCATAGTGATTACACTGCAAAAAAATGCGATTAAAGTGTGACGGATGTTCCAGTTATGACATTTAGATTAAACATTATGGGGCAAAAAAGAAAAAATATATAATATGCAATTAGACAGTAGATAGATGAATAGACTAATATATATATATATATATATATATATATCTGATATGATTTAAAAGCTTTTGATAGTGCTACTGACTTTCTATTGATTCTACAGCATTTTCTATTATTATTATTATTATTATTATTTTTGCAAAGAAACCGTAAGCCATCTTTCAAATGTATAATGTGGCTTTATCAGGTTTATATCCATTAGGGCTGACTGAGCCTGGCCTTTTAAACACATCAACTGGAAATATAACACCTGAAAGACAATATGTCCTAAAACTTGCAAGGTATTATCAGACTGAGAAAGAAAGTGCATTTGGTTCTAACTCCAGGGCTATTATTGCAGACAGAAATTCAATTTATTTACAGTCAGAACACTCAAAAAACCTTGGATTGCTTTCCAGGATCTGCATAAACAGCACACAAGAACATAATACAAAAAAGAAAGAAGAAAAAAGAAATACAAATAGTCTTAGTATTTCATGTCTTCATTTTATTTTTCAAATCATTGTTTTTTTTTTTTATCTTCAACCATTAGGCCTATTTGTGTGAACGTGACAAAACCTTCTTTATTTTCAGGAAAAAAAGTATTTTTAATTTTGGGGGTTAGCAAGGTCTAGTAAGCCATGTGCTAGTACTGCACCATTATGTGGCTATTCAAAAGTAATTGTGTGTTCTTGTGTGCTTTGCAAGCACTATATAGCTTGCAAACATTTCATTATATTATATTTGGCATTATTGATACTGCATTGTTTGTTGTTATGATGGCAAAAACTTTTAAAAGTCTTAAAAGTTTTAGGCTGGTTTGTCTCATCAGTTTGGAAAATTATTGAGATGAACTCTCAAATCAAAGAAGGTGGTTAAAAAATGCCATTATACAAATATTTAAAATCGTTCAACGTGAAATGATGTTGTAAGGTCCGCGTACTCAGTAAAAGGAAGGTATCCGGAACTGGCTGAAGGTTTCTTTCATATTTGGTCTTTTCAGCACCCAAAGTTATTCAATTTAATTTCATAAGACTCCATTTTAGTATGACCTCAAATTTAGGTTGAAAGACAAATGTGTTGATCGTCTGTCTCTTATTATTATTATTATTATTATTATTATTATTATTCTGACATTTTGATTATTCTAGTTAACTTTTTACTTTATATTCACTCGTTCATTAGGAATCATTGTCGCCAAGGGTGTATCATGCCGATGTACTGTCCATGTATCCCACAATCACAAACTCTCCAGTCTGATCATTGGTCAGAGGTTATGACTAACTGTTTAATAGACCGTCTCATGCTTGTCATTTTTTAAATAGTGGTTCTGTTTAGCCCCCTACAGCCACCTATGTAACAACTTAGTTAAAGCTCAAAAATAATCAGAGGTTATGGCTAGCACTGTGAAATATGCTATTCCAATCGTGTTTTACCTATCCCCCATAATTAACCTAATTCTATAACAACTGGAATATAGTGAGACATTAACCAGAGGTTATGGCTAGTACTATGAAATATGCCCAAACCAAGCTAATACTCCCAGAAAGCCCGAAATATGGTGTGTGTCTCTACACTCCATATTATGTATTCTTCTGAAGTCAGGCATGCATCTTTTACTCTTATCATGAGAATTTGATGTCTTGTATTAATTTGATATCTCTGAATTGGCTATGTAATGGGCATAATACTTACTATGTAATGGACATAGTGAGCTTGGTGAAGGGAAAGAAGGGGATGAGGGGGACCCAATGCATATGTGAGAGGTATTTTCTGCATTTTCTCTCAGGTAGATGTGGGAACAGATGTCTGTATGTTAATGCACTGTGTCTATTGTATGTTTTAGAGTATCAAAGTGTCTGAGGTTCTGAAATTCTTACAATGCTAATATAAATATATCATAATTATCATATCCAATTAACTGTGATTAATTACAGGAAAATGTGCTATTATTATTATTATTATTATTATTATTATTATTATTATTATTATTATTATTATTATTATTATTGATTAAGATCAAACATTAAAAATCTTGTTCTACTGTTCTTCCTTTTTCTCTGCTAAAAGATCAAAATCCTTACATTTCCATAACTCAAAGGACAAATCTGTCAGCATGAGCATGTCACAGCATGTTTTATTAGATGCTGGAGTTATTATTCTCATGGCATTTATGGCACAGATGCTCAAAAACAATTGCGTCTAGAAGTACTTTGTGCTCTAGCCAAGCAAATGTTTCAGAGATGATCGGTAATGCTAACAGATAGCTTTCTCCAGGTATTATAGAGTGCTTCTTGAGCCTAACTAACATTGCTGGATCCTGGCACAGGATATATAGTAGTTCCCTATGGTGGCTATGTTCTTGACTGTCTGCTTTTAGATGTGCAATCCGCTTATTATCATTCATCGCAGCAGTTTCAAGGAAAAGTACCCATTTCACTCACCCCACTTATTGAAAATAAACTGTGACCTAAAAAGTAACATTGTCAGAGCAGCTTCCTGTGCTATACCTCTCAGCTCCCTCTCACTTCAGCTGCTATCTGTCAGTATCATAGCAGAAATCTCATCTATCCATGACAAAATGTTTCTTACAGGTCAAGTTAATCAAATCACAAAATAAACTGGGGCTTGGTGGCTTATGTCTATCAGCTTATAAACAGAGACAGGTTCAAAATAATTATATATATATATATATATATATATATATATATATATATATATATATATATATATATATATATATATATATATATATATATATATATATATATATATTTCTAGACTGTTTAAATGGTTACATTACATTTTATTACAAAAGTGTGTCTAATTAATTGAAATCTTAAAACTGATAGTTTAAAAGCAGTATCTTAAACAAACAACAAAAAATTACAAAAATTACATTTTAAGGCCCTATGAAAAATGTTTCCCCTCAAATTTAGTAATTAAATTTTCTGAATTCCATTTTAATGGTTTTATAAATAAATTCTGGTAAATATTTTTTTTCTGCTAAATATTCCTTAAAAATAATGTTTTAATAATGCTTTTATTAGTAGTAGTACCCTTCTATGTACATGCATATCAGTATATTTCTGTCACAGTTTCTTTAAGTTTAACCAATCTTTTATTTTGACAGGTTGTTGTGAAGGGCTTTAGGTTTCCCTTTTTGTACGATATGACGATATAGAGACATGCAGGATTCATATTTAAATAGTGTGCTTTGGAGCTTAATATAAACACACTAGTCCATTTTGCGTATAGATGTAAGTGTACTGACTTTTGATTTATTTATTTAATAACTGGCAAATTCCATTACATTCTTCTTTATACAGTGAATTAATTTTTTGACTGTATTCTGTGATTCTGTCTCTGTTTTCCATTTGCAGAAATTATAAAGCCCTAAATGTACCACCCAGCTGTCATGTCATCAATATTTTATTTTATTTTATTTTGTATATAGCTATTTCCAACAATATAGAAACATATTATACAAAGTGCTATAATAAACTACAATTAATAAGCTGTCAGATCAAAAATTTGGTGCCATAACCTCTTTTATTAGAAGTTACATGTATCGAGACAATGAAAACAATAACTTTATTGCTGGGACCATTTAAAAAATAAAATAAAAATAATTAAAAAAATAAATAAATAACCATGCACTGGTTTATCCAGGTTAGTAGTAGAATAAAATCCTTAGTGTTGTGCCCTGACTAGTACTATCAAACTAGATTACATTTGCAGTGTAATCGCAGTGAGGTCTGCTTTTATGTATCAGTATCTAAACTATGACTCAGTTTCATAGATTTAACCCTATGAAAGATGTTTTCTTTCTATACTGATATGGCTTACAAGCAGAGAGCACTGCTTTTCTTAGATTAATGGAATTCTCTATGGTTCTTCCTTCTCCTCGCAAAAGGCCTTATCGTGGGCAAACAGCTGGCCATGTATCAGTGGAGTGCAACACGTGCCCGCACACACAGAAGCGTGCAGCACTTGCAGTCAGGACTGTAGTAAATCAACAGCACAGAGCTGTAATGGGCTCAGATTCACAGGCTCTCCTTCTGAGAGAACAGCAGCACAGACACGCTGAAGAGACAATTTTAAGACAAACATATACTGAAACTGGGCTCTATAAATAGATCATTTGTTAATCATTTCAGGCTCTGTTTTGTTTTTCACTTTTGTGTTTGATGCGAGCCAAACTGTTTTGGAATTTATAGCATATAGCTTAGTTTTTTCTCACAAAAGTGGAGGGTATTCATTTTAGGTATGTAAAAACCTCTTAATGGAATGTTTCATGTTCCAAAGTCAAGCTTATCATCAGCTGCATTTGTTGAGAATAACAGAAAATACTTCCAACTAGTCCTTAGGTTTTGTAAAAAATAAATAAAATAATAATAATAATATACACTAATTTATACAGTACATATAAAAGGCACATATTTGTAGCCTAAATTACATATTAATGTGTGAGTATACATATTGATTTTCCTTTTTTTTTTTTAAAGGATACTGCCCCGGTGAAAGTGCTGTAACTTTTTTAGTAAGGTCTCAATAATAATAATAATGATAATAATAAAACAATAAGAGATCCAGTATTGTGTTAATGGTTTGCTAACTGAAATGTTTGGTTGTCCCTTAATGTGTTCTGCATTGTTGTTGCAAATTCTAATGGCTTGTCACCAAAAATAGAATTATTTAGTTGGCTAGCAAGAATTAAAATAAATCAATAAATAAAAACAGGGGCAATAAGCTTTGTGTTCATGATTTATCAATTATATTTATAGCTGTATAACTTCAATTATATTGCATATTTTGTTATTGTAAAGAAAAAAAATATGTTGCTTAAAATAAAAATGGATTTTCCTTTTTTTAATTTAATGAAATAAGGCACAAGTATATTCCATTTTCTCAATATCATGCTGAGTAATACCTGCAAATGAGAAGGACGGTAATATTTCCTTTTCTGTAAGCTGAGCAGGAATATTGGAAAAACAGAGTAACAGGAGAGAGCGAAATGAGAGAGGATCGGGGTTGCTGAAGGAGTGGAAGTTGCTGCCGGACATGCAGGATGAGTCATTGTTTTTGCCTTGGCAGACATGCAGTACACAGGAAGAAACAAAAACCACACCTCAAGCACCACACCTCTTCTAAATGAATCTGTCAGAGAGAGAGAGAGAGAGAGAGAGAGAGATGAAGATGAATGCATTTTATTTTAGCAATACAACAACATTAGCTTTAACTACTTACATGCAGTGAATATGCAGTTTAGCTGACAAAGACAAAAAGCAATCAACGTTGTCCTGAGACAAGAACACATTTTAGTTTTCGGTTTTAGGACAATTTTGATGACGTGTGTGTGTGTGTGTGTGTATGTGTGTGTATGTGTATATATATATTAGGGGTGTAACGGTTCACAAAATTCACGGTTCGGTTCGATACGATACACTGATGTCACGGTTCGGTTCGGTTCGATACGTTTTAGATACAGCAAAATGTAAAAACATCTCAACTTTTCAGAATGCCGCAAGCGCACCGCGGGTCATGTGACAAGAACCAACCAATCAGCTTCATCCTTTCCCGTAACAAGGTTGAGAGCTCAGCCAAGATGAAGGAATAGCTGATCATAGTTGTATATGGATTGCAATTTTGAAATAAATTTAGTAGCAGAGCTACTGCAAGCGATTTTTAGAGCAGGAAATCCATTTATCTTTCGCTGAAATTTCCGCGTCTCATGGAGAGAGCACGTCATTGTTGCTTAGCAAAGACTGACGCCTCATGAGCGAGCCCGAGCGCTCTCTTGCCATCACCATTATAGCTTAAAGGGAATCCAAAGTGCATCCAAACACCAGACCTGTTGGTTATTGGAGGATCTTCTAATTTCTAGTCTGTTAAACGCATTGGCTATTTTGCAACGAGCCTTCAGCGCGTACTGAGTGAGCGAGCGCCTGCTGAGTAGCCTAACATAAACATATAAGATGGTGTTTTTTTCTTCTTCGGGAGTGTCAGGGGCGTTGCCTGTTACGTTGTTTGGGTTATTGGGCTACCTTGTTGAACGCATATCATTATATTTCTATCTCTCTCTTTTTTTTTTTTTTTCAAATATAATTAATTACTCCAACGAACCGTTCGGTATACATAATGCGTACCGCGTACCGAACCGAAAGCGTCGTACCGAACGGTTCAATACGAATACGCGTATCGTTACACCCCTAATATATATATATATATATATTAGGGGTGTAACGATACGCGTATTCGTATTGAACCGTTCGGTACGACGCTTTCGGTTCGGTACGCGGTACGCATTATGTATACCGAACGGTTCGTTGGAGTAATTAATTATATTTGAAAAAAAAAAAAAAAAGAGAGAGATAGAAATATAATGATATGCGTTCAACAAGGTAGCCCAATAACCCAAACAACGTAACAGGCAACGCCCCTGACACTCCCGAAGAAGAAAAAAACACCATCTTATATGTTTATGTTAGGCTACTCAGCAGGCGCTCGCTCACTCAGTACGCGCTGAAGGCTCGTTGCAAAATAGCCAATGCGTTTAACAGACTAGAAATTAGAAGATCCTCCAATAACCAACAGGTCTGGTGTTTGGGTGCACTTTGGATTCCCTTTAAGCTATAATGGTGATGGCAAGAGAGCGCTCGGGCTCGCTCATGAGGCGTCAGTCTTTGCTAAGCAACAATGACGTGCTCTCTCCATGAGACGCGGAAATTTCAGCGAAGGATAAATGGATTTCCTGCTCTAAAAATCGCTTGCAGTAGCTCTGCTACTAAATTTATTTCAAAATTGCAATCCATATACAACTATGATCAGCTATTCCTTCATCTTGGCTGAGCTCTCAACCTTGTTACGGGAAAGGATGAAGCTGATTGGTTGGTTCTTGTCACATGACCCGCGGTGCGCTTGCGGCATTCTGAAAAGTTGAGATGTTTTTACATTTTGCTGTATCTAAAACGTATCGAACCGAACCGAACCGAACCGTGACATCAGTGTATCGTATCGAACCGAACCGTGAATTTTGTGAACCGTTACACCCCTAATATATATATATATATTAGAGCCCGGCCGATGTGGATTTTTGGGGGCCGATGCTGATATTAACTTGAAAAGAGCCGATTTATAAGCCAATATTTTGATTTTGAAAATAAACTGGATATTAGACCCATTTCCTATAAACTGCACCTACACAACATACAATAGCAAAATATCTGCCTGTTCTATGTATGTGGGCTGTATTAACCATTTTCCAGAAGGGATTTATGTTATCATTTTGTGATTAAAACAACAATAGTATTTTGAAATGTATTACAGTTCTCCTCTGCCATTGATGCAAACCTGGTTCGAACTGAATTCTGGGTTATGACCCGTATCGAGTCCGCACACGTCAACTCTCCATGCATCCTCGGTAAAAGGGGCGCATCAAGAACACATCCGGGGATTTGAACTGGACTTGGCTAGATGTGAACTTTCAATTGGAACAGTACTTGGGCAGTGACTGATGACGTTTCACAAGTCCACAAGAACACAAGTACAGACAAGTACGCTTATTGAGAAACGGCTTACATCTCCGTGGCTTGGCTGATCGCTTTCTTCTATAGTGGATTTCTGGCGCTGTTGTCAACTGGGGAGTTGCAGAGCTCTCTCAGGTGGGCAAACTATGCAACACTCATGAGACTCTGTTTCTCATGTTTCATCGGCCGTTATAAATGCTGATGCCGGTTTAAATGCAATAAGCTCATATCGGCCGATAATATCGGTACACACACACACACACACAAACGATGCAAAAGCAGTAAAATCTCTGAATCTCAAACACTTTTGTTTTATTCTGCAAGTTCATAGGGATGGACAGTATCAAACAGATTTCCAGACATGGGCTAGGCAATCGCTTAGGGCAGCATGGTGCATTTCTTGCACAGCCTCTTGCACAGCAGTTTCATAAGGTTGTGCCCAATCTGTTACGCTCACCCTTTTCACTGAAAATGAGTTGTGACCTATTGGGGAGCATTTTTTCCATCCAGCTCCTTGTTATACTTGTCCACCCCCTCTTACTCGAGCTATCTGTCAGCATTAATATATATATGGTCAAGTAGTCTGCTCCTGACAAGTCTCTTTGCTGTTAGAGTTCAGTATAATACTGTACTGCTATAACTCATAATAATAATGTGTGTGCTGCTAATACAGTATTTGATATATTAAAAAAGAGAAAGATTTAAACTTAACATTTTGCTTACTCCATAACAACAAGCTCATCAAGTGACATACTTTGTATTATTATTTATTTAATCTTGATATAGAAAACTTAGATTGTGCCTAAGTATAATCTCTTTCTTATAATAACGATAATGATAATACTACTATTCTTATATATTCTGGTTTCATTTTCTTGTTTACTTATAGTAATTGTGTGTGTGTGTGTGTGTGTGTGCTCTTGTTTTGTGACATATCAGGACTCAGCTGAGTATAATGACATGGGTATGACACATGTATTACAAGGAGAAGGTGACTTATGAGGACATAACCCATGTCCCCATTTTTCAAAACGCTTATAAATCATACAGAATGAGTTTTTTTTTTTTTTTTTTTGAGAAAGTAAAAATTCACAGTTTCCTGTGAGGGTTAGGGTTAGGTGTAGGGTTGGTGTAGGGCCATAGAATATAGTTTGTACAGTATAAAAACCATTACGCCTATGGGATGTCCCCACTTTTCACAAAAAGAAACGTGTGTGTGTGTGTGTGTCTTTTTAATATAAATTATTATTTTAGTACTAATATATATATATATATATATATATATATATATATATATATATATATATATATGTCTACCTACCTACTTACAACAGCCCCACTATATTGGTAGTATACGGGAAAATCATGTTTCACTTATTTGTATTCTCAGTATTTTTGATTGTTTGACCAAATTATAAAAATTAATGTTATTGAATATCATTTTGGGATTTTTTTTTTACCTTCTTTTACACAGAACCCCCAATAGTTAAATCATTTTAATATAAAATATTTGTAAATTTAAAAAAGTTCCTGAGAGAGCATTTAACCCAGGACTTACGTTCAAAAACCCTTGAAATGCTGATCGAGTGCAGTAAAATCTGCTTGTTTTATACTTTGCAAGGTGCTTAATTTATTGTTTTGAAAATGAAGGGAATAGGAAGGGAATGTCTATGTAGTTATGCACACGCAGCATTACAGCAAGCAAAAAGGGGCTTAACAGATCAATCAATAATGTGTGCTCTGTTGCCTCTACATGAGCTGGGGATTTAAATTTGCTTGACTGCTGATTGAATTTTACACCTTCAGCTTGGGAAAACGGGAACTGTAATTACTTTGATGATGGAGAGAACAGGGTATAAAGGAGCACCGGACGAGAGAATTAACAGCACGGATCGTTCAACGCTGCCTCCCTTTTCACTCCATAAGTCAGAGTAATGAAAAGCAGGGGTATAGAACACAGAATTATAACCATGGACCCCTGTGATGGATGGTGATCACCATGTAGTTTAGCTAGCTGTCATCGAATGGCTGCAGCAGGGGAAATGGATACTGGAGTTGGAAGCACTTGTCAAGAAAGCCTAGACAACCTATCAGTTCGTTTCACTGCACAGACCAACATGTTAAAATGTAGGACAGTTTGGAGTAATATCTAAAGACTCTACGGCTAGTTTGTTTCTTCATGCAAATCTCTGGGAAGATGTTAATGATTAAAAGTTTTTAGAAATCAAGTTTCTAGTTGAGAAGTCTAAAGCAACTTAAGTCTTTAAAAGCATCTTTTCATGAAAACACACATCAAGTACCCTGTTCTTATCTCAAAGGTATTTACATGTGAGTTTAAAGGTACAGCAAAACCTACATTTTTGGTGTTGTTTAGTCAAAAACAAGAAAAACTTAAAGGGGTCATATGACATTCCTAAAAAAAATAACTTTGTTTTATGAATTGTAATGCAATGTGTTTATGCGGTTTAAGGTTCAAAAATCACATTATTTTCCACATAATGTACATTATGTTGCTTATCTATGCCCCGCCTTTCTGTAACGTGTCAAATTTTACAAAGCTCATCATTCTGAAAAGCGAGGTGAGGCCAGTATGTTGTGTTTGATCGAATTCCTCAAGCATGTGACAGAAATGTTACACCCCTCACCATAATGTGATCCTGTGTGTCCTGGCGCAACGAGACAAAACCAATAAAACCCATTATAAATGAGGCATTTGTTGCATCCAGTGGGGACCTAATTTCTTTCTTTTTATGCGTTGCATACCATGCTACATAAACATAAAACCATGCCTGGATTTGTGATCAGAGAAACAACAAACAACAAGTGCTTCTCTACTCAAAACTCGTGATTGAATCAACAGTGGCAAATTCTTTAAATTTGAAAACGTACTTACAGGCTGTGAGTCAGAAGCGCCAGACTGGCCTTGCAAAGTTGGAACTGCCCCACTTTATAGAAATAGACACTGGCATTGTCTCCATCCTCAGTAAAATGTGCGGCACACATCTTAATATTTAGGTTGAACTGTTCCTGGAACAGTGTTGTAAATACAGCTTAACCACTGATTTCTAGATTGTGTCCTCTTTGGAAGGCCAAACTAAGTAGTTTCGCTTTCACGACGAAACACACAGCGACTCCACGACATGGCGGCGGCGAAAACACTGCGTGAATATTCGAGTTGCGTTATGTAAATATTTCCACATTGTGATGTAGACATGTGGGGGTCTTTTAGAATGTGTAGTTTTAGGTAGGAATGGTTGAGTCTTAAATTTTATAAAGAATATCTCTTTGGATTTGCAACTTTACAGATCATCTTTATGCACCAAGAGCTTATAACACTCCAAAGACAAAGAAAAAATTTGCATCATATGACCCTTAAATATGTTTTAAATATAATTTATTCCAATGTATTTCTTTACTGACACCTTTGATCTTTTGAAGTTCTTGCAGAATAATAGTAGTATATATACTGGTAATTAGTCAAAACAAAAGTCAATCTAAAATAAGAACGTTGGCCTCAATAATTTGATTTGGTTTCAGCCAGAAATATTATTTTTGGTCTATCAATAGCTGCCAAGAATTCAACTCGAACTGACTTCAGACAAACCCAGCAGCATATAGGACCTCACACCATTTCTTTTATCATGAAAGCACATTAAAATGCAGATGGCTATGCTGTCATCAGTGATGTGAAGCACTTAAGTGTGTGGGCAATTAGATGAGAGCTTATCTCCAACGAGTAACAGCGTGCTAATAGACGTCTGGCTTAAATATGATAGATGAAGCATGGAGATACCAAATTGCAGATTTCACTTTGGGAACTTTGAGTGACAGACCTGCTTATTGCTAAGTTTTTCCACTGTTGGTGTATGGTAAAACACTGTCAGCTCTTGATTTATTGTTTCGCAAATTAGCTAGCTAGCATATCATTGCTAGTGCAGAAAGACTGGAATGAATTCTTAAATGGAGAACCAGCTGCCTGTGGAGTTCCTATCATAGTTAAATTGTTTAAATCACATATGAAATATAGCATGTGTTCTGCGACCTGCTGTGAGACACATGCAGGCGAGAGGAGATTTCACTCATTTCCACAAGGAATAATTTTACTTCCCTGCTGAGATTGTCAATGCAACAGCTTGTTGTTATGATGCCATATATTAAAGATTTGCCGGTTGATTTAAATACACCTTTAACCCTAATATGCGTTGAAAACAAACTCGGTCTGGCATTACTATGTGATGTGACATTTGCATATTTCTATAAGAGTTATGTACAAATAAAAATTACTTTTGTATAATAGTGCAGTAAAATGTTTGAGCTATAGATTCCAAATATACTGTTTTATGAAGACACCATGTTAATGGGACTGGATCTAAATCTTTTTTTTTATTATTCTGAGAGCATCTGATAGCCATGGGAGACTGAGGCTTTATCTGCTTCGAGTCTTAATTGGTTCCATTCCCTTTAAGAATTTTCCAATTATCTACACATCTGGAGACATTGGTGGCATTGTGCCTGACCAAATAAACACACATACACACAAATATACAAAGAGAATGGGATGTCAACTGTGCAAGCCCTTGTGGTCACACAGAATCAGTGGTGCATTAATTACCAGAGTCAAATTACCAGAGTAAATCTTTGCTGCTCTGGTCCATTAAGGATAACATATAACTAAATCCAATAATGCATTAAAAAATAACACTCATACAGTAGATTTTATCATATTAAATTCATTCATTCATTCAGTATTAAATTTACTATATTAAAGATGTAAACCTTTGCAACTAAACGGAAGTTTACCCAAAATGAAATAGATGGATTTTCGACTAGAATAAGTGTTATTATAAAAGAAAACTTGTATTTTGAACTTGTATCACTTCGTCAGAAGTGATGGTGCAAATTTAAATTGCTCCAAAATGGATTTGTTTCAAGTGTACAGCTTTTCTTTTCACAAGATGTTAACTGATGGACTGGAGTCATGTGGATTCACTTATGGATTATTGCTTTTTTTCATAAGCTGTTTGGACTCTCATTCTGACTGCAGTCATTCACCAAATGATCCATTGGTGAATGAGGGAATGATGTAATGTTGGAACAAATCTGTTCCAAAATCAGAAAATTGTCAGCAAATATCCATGTATTTACCTTTAGATGTGTATGTCGGAGTAAGTTGGTGTGTATGTTTCTTCGTAAAAATTAGCTTAATTAAAAGGACAACAGTTTTTATTAGTAAGCTTTTATTTTATTTATGTATTTTTTATACTCACTCTCTTGCATAATGCCCAACTAATCATCAAATCTCCAAGCTCTACTCTTTAAACAGTTTTTCAACTACCATATTTAGAGACATCAGCCATGACAAGATCGAGATGCTGATGTCTTTTGCAGGCTTATTATTATTATTTTATTTTTTTTAATTTTGTTTATTTCAAATTTTAATCCAGTAATACAACTTGGTAAAAGAGAACCATGAGCATTAGTTAAGGACTTTAATTCTCCAAGCATTTTGCAGCAATTTTCCACAGCACTGTCTTTCTTAATTTCATGGGCAACTTTTACTGAACCTGAAATACGCTTCTTGAATTTATTCTCAGTTTGAAGCATTAGCCACATCTAAATTTGAAATACAATTTATTCTCCTTATATAATACAAATGTGACCCTTGACCACAAAACCAGTCTTAAGTCGCTGAGGAATATTTTTAGCAATAGCCAAAAAAAAAAAAAAAAAAAAATTATAGATTTTTCTTTTATGGCAAAATAATTAGGATATTGAGTAAAGATCATGTTCCATGAAGATATTTTGTAAATTCACTACTGTAAATATATCAATACTTAATGTTTAATTAGTAATATTCATTTGGACGATTTTAAAGACAATTTTCTCAGTATTTAGATTTTTTGCACCCTCAGATTCCAGATTTTCAAATAGTTGTATCTCGGCCAAATATTGTCTTATGCTAACAAACCATACATAAATGGAAAGCTTACTTATTCAGCATGTATAGACACTTAAGACTGGTTTTGTGGTCCAGGTTCACAAATGATCATCTGCATACATATTTACACAATAGCAGTTCAATAAATTTAAATGTGGTGGTGCGTCAGTTTGCAAACTGAATCATCAACTGAAATTTCACTAAAATTTCTGGACACTTGCTTTTAGGTTAACTCTGCTTTTGTCCCATACCATATTAGTGTTAATAATTCAGAAATGTTTCTGGATAGATGTGTATGTGTATATATGAGAGTTGTAAGAGTTATGCAATGAAAACCATTTGTTATAATTATGTGTTTTGGAAATACATGCATATGTAAATGACCAAAATCGGGATTTCTGTGTGTGTGCTCCACTGATTCAATGCTGTATTGGACACTAGTATATGTTATGTATGCATGCCTGTACATTAATATAAACACTCATGATGGTTGAAGCTGTAATCTTTTGTACACAAATGCCCTCTTTTTCCATTTGTTCTCCTCTAAACTCTAGCCTTGTACTCCCTCTTGGCCAGAGATCTTTCTAGTCAGCTCTGTTTATTCTGAATCCATAGCAACATTCAGCTCTTTGGTTGCTTTATTTAATATCAACATTTGTCCTCAAAGTTGGGCTGTACCTCACAATGGGGTTGGCCAGACCTGTAGCTTGGCTTTATGTGACAAGTCTTATTTCTATGTGGAAACTCAAAAGACCTCTTCAGAGAGCTGTACAGTCAGTGTCAGCAGACCTGGATATTGATTAATCTACCCTGTCAAGTGAAAAGTTTTTGCAGCCTCAAAAGCAACCACTTTATTCACATAAAAGCCAAGGGGAATTTTCTTTTGCTTTGATTGAGATATTGACCACACAATCTGACCTCATAGACCAACTCCAGGTGCTGCTATTCGGAGGTACTTTAAATTTCCCTGGAGAGGAGAGGAAATGTTTGAAGTGATAGCAGAGAGCTTCCAGTGGTTTTTGTTAATGTTGAAAATTTCGTTCAAAATGGCAACTATGAGGTGTTACTGAACCTCTTTAATATTAAAAAAGAAAAAAAAATAGCATTAGATACATTTAAATGAAGCTATAATAAAAAATCCCTAGTGGAGACGATGGATGATTTTTATAAACTAATCATTAATTTAATGTTTTTCCAGTTCCATTTTAAGGGGAAAAACAATATCAATGCATTTGGCAGCTGCTTTCAAAGGAAGTTGAACAAATGGTATTAATATTGAAACTTGATGTTGTATAACCTTGAGCACATGCTTTATTGTTTGCTCTATTGGAATGTTTTTTTTTTTTTTTTTTTTTTTTAAGTTTGTCTAAATGATAAAAAATTACCTTTAGCATATGAATGGGGAAAAAAAGGGGCAAGGTTAAATGGATATTTCACCCAAAAATTAAAATGTTGTCATCATTTACTTAAATTGGTATACATATATTTTTTTAAAGCTAAAGTCTAAAGATTCAGTTTTTGCTGAAACTTTCGAAATTATACTATCTAATTTAAAGGGGTTATATGATGCTTTTTTTAAAGATCTTTTTTTTGTGTGTGTGTGTATTTGGTGTAACAGAATATGTTGACATGCTTTAATGTTCAAAAAACACATTATTTTTCAAAAACTGTACAATATTGTAGGTCCTCTATGCCCCGCCTCTCTCAAGCACGTTGTTGTCTACAAAGTCCCTCCTTCTGGCAAGCAGAGTCTGCTCTGATAGGCCAACAGATTCAGTGCATTGTGAATGGCCGGACACCGCAAGTACTCATCAGAAATGTAACAACCCTTTCCATAATCAAAGCTTCATCTTTTAAAATAAATGTAAAGACAGTTTGTCCTTAGTTTACCATCAGTTCAAGTGCGAAAGGGGAACAGAGTCGCGTGACAGACACAGTAATGAATCTCCTATGTGTTTGCAGTGCATAAGCCACAGATGGTTAAGACAGCTGACTCTGTGATGTGACCCTGTCTCTCTCTCACACACATGTATTCGCGCGACACATTCAGTAGCAAATACTTAAACTAATAACAACACATAAATAACAGTAGGTGATTCAGAAGAACCAGATTTTTGAGCCAAGTCAGAATTACCTCCTCTCCTAGGCTCACGTAACGGTCGTCCATAAAATGCATTGCTGTTCTGTTTTAAGACATCTTAAAAATTCCTAAATACTCCTACTTTCAGGAGGCCAAATAAAGTGCTTTTGCGTTCACCTAGAAACACAGAGCATCTCCTTGACATGGCTGCTTCAACACTACTGTGGTTACTGAAACCATGTCTTCTTTCTTTCCGTGAACATTTGGGCGGCATTATGCAAATATTTCCACATAGTGACATAGACATGTGGGGGTGTGTTTGAATGAGGTGTTTTAAGGGGATGTGGCAGAGTCTTAACTTTGATAAAGAATATCTCTTTGGTTTTGAGACTTTGGTCTTTGCAACTTTACAGATCTTCTTCATCGCATCATATGACTCCTTTAAATCAAAAATGATGAAGAGATTTATTTATTTGTGTTAGTTATTTATTTGAACTGGAATTTATTTTCAAAATTAAATACAATTTTGTTATTTGATGGTTAAATTTCACAAAGTGCATTTTGTCTGAGAAATAATATAAGGACACATTTTCATTAAGATTTTGTTGAAAGATATTGTGTAAAAATAAAATAGTACTGTGAAATCAATAATATGAATTGTGAATTCCTTATATATATATATATATAAGTTCTGTCATGAAACTCTAGATGGCGCAGTCTGATGGGAAACGTCTTGGTTACGTATGGTAACCCTCGTTCCCTGAAGGAGGGAACGGAGACGCCACGTCGGATGACCGACGAATATGGGATATCGCTTCGATAGACCAATCTACTTCGAGTGTAAACTAAACGAGCCAATGCACATTGGCATGCAATTATTGCATCCAGCTGCCGCTGATCACTGCGTGAGTATAAGAGGGCAGCAGGTGCAATGCATACCAGTTTTTCGCTGAGGAGCCGAGCCGGGAACCCGGCAGCTCAGCGGCGGTACAGCAACCATGGCGACGGGACGTGGCGTCTCCGTTCCCTCCTTCAGGGAACGAGGGTTACCATACGTAACCGAGACGTTCCCTTTCAGTCGGTCACTCTCGACGCCACGTCGGATGACCGACGAATATGGGATCCCTATCAAAGCGCCATGGGTGCTGCCCCTTCCAGTGCCCTGTGCGAGCCGCCTGCGCCCCTATTAGGTGTAGGCCGGGGCTCAGAACAAGTAGCTCCACTCACCATTGTCAAAGCACTACCTCACTGGGTGAGATTGGATAACACTGGGAAAACGTACCCGGTCCGCTTGGAGCCGGGACGCTGCGGAAGCCCCATCCTTCCCGAAGGAGGTCTCGGAGGCAAATACACATATAGCATCCGTTTAGGAGTATACGGAGAAATTTGAGGTGATTAAAACCCTCTTGGGAAGGCAGAAGTCTGCCGGGGAAACACGGGCTCTAAGGCTATACCGTGGACTATACACATACGAGTACCGCTTAGGTCTCAATATGGAGCCCAGACTTCCATGGTTCTCACGGATTCATCATGAAGGCCTGGCGCCGGACGTTCCGCCGCGTCCAGCTGCCTAGGGTGATGGAGGATCTCAACAGGGTCTACAGTACGGACACTCTGGAGCAGTTTTAGCAAGCCGACACTAACCGGGGCCTCTCAGTGCCACTACCCGTTTGAGGTGAGAACACAGGAGGATACCGGCTCTACACGAAGGCTATAGAACCTAGCGAACGTGTTAGGGGTCGCCCAGCCCGCAGCTCTACAAATATCTGTCAGCGAGGCACCACGAGCCAGCGCCCAGGAGGAAGCAACACTTCTAGTTGAGTGAGCTCGCAACCTGAACGGGCAGGGCACATTCTGAGCCTGATAAGCCAGGGTTATGGCATCCACAATCCAGTGGGCCATCCTCTGCTTAGAGACGGCATTCCCCTTCTGCCGGCCTCCGTAACAGACAAAGAGCTGGTCTGAGGTCCTGAAGCTTTGCGTCCGGTCCACGTAGCACCTTAATGCTCGAACAGGACAAAGCAAAGCCAGGGCTGGGTCTGCCTCCTCCAGGTGCAGCGCTTGCAGGTTCACCACTTGGTCTTTGAAGGGTGTAGTGGGAACCTTGGGCACGTAGCCAGGCCGGGGCCTCAGGATTACCTGGGAGTCAGCCGGCCCGAACTCTAGGCACGAATCGTCGACCGAGAATGCATGCAGGTCCCCTACCCTCTTGATGGAGGCCAGTGCAAGCAGGAGCACAGTTTTCAATGAAAGAAACTTTAGCTCAACTGAATGCAAAGGCTCGAATGGGGCCTGCTGTAGTGATTTAAGCACTAGAGACAGGTCCCAAGAGGGTATACAGGGGGGCCGGGATGGATTTAACCTCCTGGCCCCTCTAAGGAACCTGATGATGAGGTCATGCTTACCCAAAGACTTCCCATTCACAGGGTCATGGTACGCAGCAATAGCGGCAACCTGGACTTTGAGGGTGGAGGGAGACAGCCTTCGCTCCAACCCTTGCTGCAGAAAGGATAGCACGACCGCAATCGGGCATCTTCGGGGGTCTTCTCGGCGAGAAGAACACCACTCAACGAACAAGTTCCACTTCAAGGCATAGGCGTGTCTCGTAGACGGTGCTCTTGCCGAAGTGATGGTGTTAACTACCTCTTGGGGTAGGCCACCTAGAACCTCCGCGTCCTGTCCAGGGACCAAACATGGAGTTTCCAAAGGTCTGGACGAGGGTGCCAAATGGTGCCCCATCTCTGAGTCAGTAAATCCCTCCTCAGAGGAACTGGTCAAGGAGGGGCTGTCAAGAGGAGCACTAGTTTGGGGAACCAGGTCCGAGTAGGCCAATATGGCACTACTAGCAAGACTTGCTCCTCGTCCTCCCAGACTTTGCACAATGTCTGTGCGAGAAGGCTCACTGGGGGAAACGCATACCTGCGTAGGCCCCGCGGCCAGCTGTGTGCCAGTGCGTCCGTGCCGAGAGTTCCCTCGGTCAGGGAGTAGAAAACCTGGCAGTGAGAGGTCTCTGGAGCAGCAAACAGGTCTACCTGAGCAGCTCTGAACCGCCTCCAAATCAGCTGGACCGTCAGGGGATGGAGTCGCCATTCTCCCGGGAGCATTGCTCAAGACAGCTCGTCGGCTGTACGACTGAGCAGGCCTGGAATGTGAACGGCACGAAGTGACCTCAGAACCTTCTGACTCCAAAGGAGGAGGTGGCGGGCGAGTTGCGACGAGAGCGCAGACCACCTTGGCGGTTGATGTACGCAACAGTCGCAGTGTTGTCCAATCGGACCAGCACCGGCTTGCCTCGTAAGAAACCTTTGAGACGGTTCAAGGCAAGGTGCGTTGCTAACAACTCTAGGCAATTGATGTGCCACTGCAGCTGCGGGCCCGTCCAAACCCCTGAGACTGCATGCCCGTTGTGCGTGGCCCCCCCGGCGGTGGTGGAGGCATGCGTGTAAACCACAGCATGCCTGGAGATCTGCTCTAGGGGCACCCCTGCCCAAAGGAATGTCAGATCTGACCACGGAGTGAGGGTTTGGCGACAGGCCGGTGTAACTTGGACCCGGTGAGTGCCGCGCTTCCACGCCCACCTCAGGACTCGGCCATAAAGCCAGTGCTGGAGCGGCCTCATATGTAATAGGCCGAGCAGTGTAAGTGCCGCTGTGGCCACTATATGCCCCAGGAGCCTCTGAAAGAGTTTCAGTGGGACCGCTGTCCTGCTCTTGAACGTATTCAAGCAGGCTAGCACCGACCGCGCACGTTCCTCTGGAACCTTGTACTGATATGCTAGTCCTTCGAACGCAAACCGCAGAAAAGGTCTGTGGCGCGGAAGTATGGACACATGAAAGTACACGTCCTTCAGGTCGATCGCTGCAAACCAATCTTGGGGACGGACGCACCTGAAAATGCGTTTCTGTGTCAACATTTTGAACTGTAGCCGATGGAGGGCCTGATTCAAAACTCGCAGATCCAAGATCGGTCGTAACCCACCGCTTTTCTTGGGTACAATGAGGTACGGGCTGTAGAGCCCCATCCTCATATCGGCTGGAGGGACCGGCTCTATCGCGGCCTTCGCCAGTAGGACTGCGATCTCCTTCCGCAAGACAGGGGCATCGGACGCTTTCACAGTAGTGTAGCGGACACCGCAGAGCTTGGGGGGAAGCCGGGCGATCTGAATCGCATAGCCGAGGCTGATGGTTCGCAGAAGCCAGCGAGACGGGCTGGGTAGCGCTGACCAGGCGCCTAAGAACCATACCAGCGGGACCAGCGGAACCACAGCCGTACCCGCAGTGGGGCAGCGCGGTGGAACACAGGGACCCAACTCGGGCGGCTTGTGAGCAGGCCGGAGTGTGGTGCAAGTGTGGGGTGCAGGGCTCACCTGGTTCCACAGGTTGGCAGAGGGTGCGTGAGTAGGGCCTTTGTTGACGCTCTCGAACCGCCCGCTGCTGCCATCTGGCGAAGGAGGAGGATGAGTGAGGTCCGGTGCTTGGCCGTCCGCAACTCTCCGTGCCCTCCTGGGACCCAGAGAGGGAGGAAACTACTCTCCTGTCGAGATTTCCAGATTCTCCGCCTGGCCCTCCTCCAGGGGAGGGAGAGGTGCCTTCACCATCCCCCAGAAAGCAGCTACCTCTCTCTGGGTCACCCGTCCCAGGGCCTCTTGCTCTTCTGCTCACCGCCAAGTTTGACGGGGGCCAGGACGGGAGGGGCAGCCTGCCTGCGCCCAGCTCAATGGCACCACTTGGAGGCTGCTGCAGATGCGATGCGTGAACAGGGGCGGATGCAGGGGGCTGCCCTCGGCGACGAGCAGGCTGGGGCACTGCAGCCGGCGGGTGGGTAGAAATAGCAGCAGCTGCCCGCCGGGGCAGGATGTGTCGGGTCGCCTCAGTCTGCTTCTGGGCAGCCGAGACTTGCTGGGCCAAGATCTCGACTGCGTCGCCGAAGAGGCCGGTCTGGGACACAGGGGCATTGAGAAACCGGACCTTGTCACCTCAGCGTGCTCGACGCCCAGACACGTGAGGCAGCGATCGTGACCATCACCCGTTGCCAGGTAACGACCGCACCCAGAAACGCACGGGTGAAACGGCATCCTTATAAGGACGATCCGTCATCTTTATAAAGACGCACCCGTGAAGCTCTTTTAGAGAAATTTGCTCTTTTAGGAAATGCTCTTTTAGTGCTGAGGCGCACAGGGGAATTGGCCGCTTGCAACACGACAGGGGTAGTGCAACCTGAAGTGTGCAATCCACTCGACACAGGAACGACCGCCGCTGAAGCGCCGTCTCGCCAACACACGAAGCTTCCGAGAGCGTGCTGAACTCGTAGTTCACAGCAGACACAGTTGAGCAGAGCGATACTAACGCTCGGCTCCGAAGCGAAAAGCTGGTATGCATTGCACCTGCTGCCCTCTTATACTCACGCAGTGATCAGCGGCAGCTGGATGCAATAATTGCATGCCAATGTGCATTGGCTCGTTTAGTTTACACTCGAAGTAGATTGGTCTATCGAAGCGATATCCCATATTCGTCGGTCATCCGACGTGGCGTCGAGAGTGACCGACTGAAAGGGAACTGATTATATTCACAGTGTTAAACTGCTTGGCATTTCACAGCACACTGTTAGAGTTTCCTCTGAAACCCTTCACCTTCCCCAGCTCCACCTGTATAGATCTGCTAAGGGTTACTATATGCTACTTGTGCTTGGTGTAGGAATTGGCAGTAGCTTGTTCCTGTTTTTGCTTTGCAGCAGCAATAATCTACATCAACAGCAAAAACCAACATCTGCAGTGTAGCAGATCTATTTCACCAAGGCTAAATACATTAACATTGTCATATCCATTATCAAGCTAAAATCTACAGAGAGCTGTCATTGAGATTTTATTATATAAGTTGGTATCGCATCTACAACAAGAATGTGGAGAACAGTAGATCATCACACAATTGTTCTAGAGTTGTGTTTGGATTCTAACAGTTCAGGAGACCTGGCTGAAGATACTTATCAGAGGTATCCCTACCTCAGAAGCACCTGCGGCCTCTGAAATCACACTTAAGATGCTCTGATCCCTCAATCTCCAGTGGCAAAGCTGAGAAGCCATGTGATCTGGTTAGCTGTACAGCTACCTCATTGGGACGGTTAGAGCTGCTATTAAACTGAAAGACAGGTATGAAAACAAACGGTGAGGCTGTAAAGCTCTTTCTGTTTTTCCATCTGTTAGAATAAGCCGAAACATCTACTGAATGCTTGAACATTTGTGCTTAGCTAAGCTTTGTGGATGAATCAAGACGTAGGGCCCTATCTTGCACCCAGCGCAATTGACTTTGTACACCGACGCATGTGTCATTCCTATTTTGCACCTGCGCAAGGCGCGCTTTTCCCTCAACAGAAGCACGTCGCTAAACTAGTGAATGAACTTGCGCTCCCTGGGCGGTTCAGCGCAAAAAAGGAGGCGTGTTCCGGCGCAAACAATCCCTGGTGCTATTTTGCTGTTCCATTAAACAATTGCGCCACTGACCAGAAAAAACCTGGTCTAAAGTCAGTGGCGCGTTGCGCATTGTTCATTATGCTATTTTAAGGGCGCATGCTTGACCATAATGTATAGCGTGCACAACGCGCATACACTTTGCTCATGTAATCTACACAGATGCAACAGTTATTTTTGCAAATCATAAATTGTTACACTTAAAAAAATATTAACACATGAGATGACGGAAATCATTGTGGTGTGCCACGAAGATGTGAAAAAATAGGCATAAATCTAGCTTACAAATTATTCAGGCTAATTGTAGTAATTAAGGATCAGACCTGTTTGAGGTCATATATGTATATAAGGACATCTGACAAATTGGTTTGTCCGTCAAGAACCAGGAAAAAAAAATCGATGAAACAATTGTGGCTATTTCCTCCCACGCCTGTTTAACCGACGCTATTTTGGGTGGGTTTCTCCCATCCCCATACAACACAACTTATCTGTCTTTCATTGCTCTTACAAGAACATCAGTCTCCTCGGCTGTGAACCGCTCCTGGCGTGCGCCTGGTAAATACGCCATAATAATAGCAATCCATAATGGAACTTGCGCACCTGCTTTTAAAGGGAATGTTGGATGACGCTCTGATTGGTTTATTTCACGTTACGCCCAAACCACACCTATGAATAATGAAGCTACTTCAGACCAACCCATTTTAGATTTGCGCCGGGCGCAAGAGCCATTTATCCCGCCGGGAAAATAGCAACAGCGCCGAGACCCGCCCACAAAGTTACTTGCGCTTCGCGCTTTGACACTTGCGTTTCAGATCGTTAAAATAGGGCCCAGAGTCTTAAGGGACATTTGGTTTCTTGAATATTGCAAAGTTGGTTAGCAAATTCAGAGAATGCTGTTCATAAATCTCTGCAACATACAATTTAATATGGATCAGATTTTAAAGATGTAAGAAGAACTATAATTTGATTTAATGAAATTAAATGCCATAGTACCAAACAAGCCAACCCTTTTTTTTCTCTCTGTCTCACTCTCTTCCCCACCTGCAAGCATTTTCCTTAACTAATGAATTACTCTGCACCCCTGAGCTGTCAGTGTGCACTACCAATAAAGCTCTTCTAGTTGACTACAAAGGGATTCACACTATCAGTGACTTCCCACTCACACATTTCTATCGAAAGCTCTGCCAAGTCCTCCGCTCAGAGGAGCCAATGGCCCAAAGCTCACTTCAACTCTGAACAGGATTGCAGCAGACTGTCGAGTGGCCTTGCATTAAGCGGTTAGCTTGTGAGAAAGACGTTTACAATCCATTCCTGATGGGGGTTGGACGTGCAAGAATGCCAAGAATAATTTTGTTTAATTGAAATATAAAGGATAATTCATATTCATGAGACATTTTTTGTCCTGACCTTATGTGACAATTTTCAGCCGAGGCAACAACAAAGTGAAAAATCCTGATTCAGCAAGCAAAGCAAAAAACTGTATGCAAATTTGAAGATGTTGTACAACCAGCAAAGTGTCCTGAGATTTCCTGTTAAAGGGATAGTTTACCTAAAAATGAATATTTGTTTGCCCTTATGTCTTTCCAAACTTGTAGGACTAACTTTTTTTTTTGCAAAACACCCACACACACACAAAAACAGTTTTTGTTCATACAGTGAAAATGTCAAAACATGGGAGTCTTTCTGTTTTTCCCCAATGCCTTCTACACCTTCATAAAGGTTTGGATTTTGAATAATATGAGGGTGAGCAAATGATGACAGCATTTCCAGTTTTCCATTTTTCCATCTCTGTGAACAAGTAATTGCCCTTGTGTTGTATGTTAGCTCTTGTATGTTTCTACAGGACTACTTTGTATAATTTTATTAATGGGAGCTGCTTTTCTGGGCAGTTAATGAGAGAGTGTGCTACTAATTCAGGAAAGTGATTCAGTCATTAATTAATGTTTGTTAGGGCAGGAGGGAGCTGGAGAACTTGCGGTTACTGTGTCACCTCTGTGTGGGGAGGCAGGTGGCGTGCAGCAGCTGGCCGACAATTTCACTTCATAGTCACTCCTGACACAGGGGAAAAACACACAAATATATATATGATTTGTTGAATAAAAGTGTCAAATCCAATATATAAAATGTTCAGATGAATATATAACATTTTAAAATATATGAATATATATATTTTTTATTTTAAATAATAATATTGGATTTATAAAAATTATTTATTTCTCTTTTTCAGATGTTTTCTAAGGCTCTAAATGAGATAACTGTGAGATAACTGGGGTCTGAAAAGAAAGGAAAAAAAGCTTTTCTAATTTACACATTACCATTATAGGTCTATATTCTTGTAACACCTAGTCCCATTGGTTTCTATTTTTATTTCTCCAATGAAACTAAGAGAAGGTGCCAAGGCGAAATTGACACTTATGTAGGAAATAACCGATAGGTGAATTTGGTGAGATTTTTTAAGTTATGGCCTACATAGTGTGACTCAGAGCCCACAATACCTGTTAACATCATCAGGTTACATACATTCTAATCTATTGTTGCCTGAATAACCTTTCCCCTACCAATGCTGACACAAATACTGGGTTTAATAGGAAGCAGAGGAAGTGTGATTTCACCTGGATGAGAGTAACAATGTTTAGAGAGAGACTTCCATGTACTTCCTTCATCAGGACTATCCACACACTAAAACAATGCTCTGCGTGAGCTGTTTACAGGTATTCACTGGTTTTCTTTTTCTTTTATGTTTGTATTCAAAATATGTACTTCCATCAGTGTCAGGGCTTGGAATTGATACTAAAAACAATTGATTAGTTTATCCATTGGGAACTGAGAGTTGACTCTAAATTCCTGACTACTACCAGAAGAGCCTTAACAGTAGTAACATGGATTAGATTAGGATTTGAGTAATCCTAGTGACTCAAATCTTTTGATTCCGTACAAAAGACTCACTGATTCGTTCAGTTGCTCTTTCGGTAGATTACATCATTACACCTGTAGGCTGGGAAAGTGAGTGTATTTGAACATCATGAGTGAATTATTGATTCATTCACTCAAAAAAACAAACAAATTCGAAATGAGTCAGTGATTCAATCATAATACTCAAAGATACTCGTGAAATTAATATTTTATTTCAATTTATATACAAATTATTAACATCAGAAAACCTTCATTGATTTTATTATTTCTATTTAGCTTGTTTTTCCCTTGATTTTTTTTATCAAAAATGAGCTCACTTGAACTTCTCTAACTTTCTATCTTTTCGAACTGAGCGAAAGTGACAGAAATTGATTGTATTGCCTCTGAAATTGGAATAAAACAACCCCACTGATTTTTGTCTGGCTAAACAAACCTGTACAATGATTTCAGCATTTTACCAAGTGTAAAAATCTGATAGTAGTGGATCTTCTAATCTTCATTTTGACAGCCTTGTTGACAGGACTGACAGCATTTGTTCCACAACAAAAGAGATGCAGCAATGATCGTGTGATCGCCTTATCGATTGCAATCTGAGAGATTATGGGAGGTCATTCTTTCAGATAGAAGGTCAGTCTGTCATGCATTTTTCACTTTCTGTCCTTCCTTTTTCCTCGTACCACATCATTCCCTTGCTCTTTCTCTCATTCTCTCCCCTTTGTGTGTCTGGCACACAGCTTTGACAGACAGGCTGAAAGGTAAAGGCTCATCGGTGTTATCAGCAGGGGACAGAAAGACACAGGCAACTATACGACTGTCTGTGCTGCACTGTCTCAGCCTAATCACCCAGATCAACCGCACTCACAAACACAAAGCTTGTGCAGGAAAAGCAGGCCAAGAGGGGTAAAATGGTGTATGTTACTACTAACAATCAGGCCTACTGTTTTAAGCCCAAGAATTTTATTCATAATCTGTTCCAGAGAGGCCACGGTTGCATTTGTTCTAATATTACAATCTGCTGTATTCACTGCTTACGCTCCCAGTTGGTTTCAAGGTGCACTGAGATCAGCCAACCTAATCGCCATCATATTTCTCTATTTAAATGAGCAATACAGACAAAGGATCCCAGAGACCCACTTAGAAGTTGTCACACCTGAGCATTAGGTATTTATCTTTTTTTAAATGTAACAAATTATAACCCTCATTTTGCTAATCAGCTATTTTCATTTATTTATTTATTTTCAGTAGGGATGAGGAGGCAATGACTTTCATCAAATTACAATATCTAAACTAGTTAGTTAGCATGCAAAATTATTTTCAAGGGCTCAAAATGGTGGCAGGGTATGCTTTGGTTGTACACAAGCAGACATATGACATATGAAACTGAGAAACAATGACTGAATTACATTAGACACCACCATTACTATTTTTTCTGCATTGTTTGATGTCTTTGACAATCATATTTCAGGTGCACACATGGACTCTTTGTTAAAGCCAAGTGAGTGGATTAACTTCACGCTGTGGTGCTCCAGGTTGACTGCCAAGGCTAAGTCTGCCAGGAACATGAAGGGAGTCATTGCAAAGATATTACTATATTTTTAATTCCCTCTCCCCCTGCTTTTTTGTTGTATTACGAATTTCATTGAGAATAAATCTGTTTCAGAGAGCTTGGAAAAACAATCATCTCTTTACAGAATGGTTATTTTAGAACTGGGTATTTGAATTGATAGATGAATTGATGGAAGCAGTGAAGATTTGATAGATTGGATGATTCAATACAAATAGCCAAGCTGTTGTAAAAAAGTAAAAAAAAAAAAGTGAGCACAGCAACCACCAGAGCATGCTTCATTGCTGAATAGTAGCTCTGCTTGATTTTTCACATGCCCTTAGAGTGAGATTTAAGTCGTCACATGAATTATTTAGAGATGGAAAAAGAACTGGACCTATGAAGCTGTGTGAAAGTGATTTTGTTCTGTTTTGTAAAGAGCATGTTACCCGCCAACACCAAAATGTAATTACAAAATCTATTTCCTTTTCTTTACTTTTTTTTTTTTCTTGTAAAGCAGCCAAATAAAGACATTGTACTCATGACATTTTCCAGCAGCTATAGGTTATCAGTCAAACATCAAGGTTTTTAAAAAGCTTGAAAAAAGTAAAGCAGTCTGCAGAAGTCAGTATATATATATATATATATATATATATATATATATATATATATATATATATATATATATATATATATATATATATATATATCATCTAAAGGATTATTAGGAACACCATACTAATTCTATGTTGGACCCCCTTTTGCCTTCAGAACTGCCTTAATTCTATGTGGCATTGATTCAACAATGTGCTGAAAGCATTCTTTAGAAATGTTGGCCTATATTGATAGGATAGCATCTTGCGGTTGATGGAGATTTGTGGGATGCACATCCAGGGCACGAAGCTTCCGTTCCACCACATCCCAAAAATGCTCTATTGGGTTGAGATCTGGTGACTGTGAGGGCCATTTTAGTACAGTGAACTCATGTTCAAGAAACCAATTTGAAATGATTCGAGCTTTGTGACATGGTGCATTATCCTGCTGGAAGTAGCCATCAGAGGATGGGTACACGGTGGTCATAAAGGGATGGACATGGCATTTAAATGATGCCCAATTGGTACTAAGGGGCCTAAAGTGTGCCAAGAAAACATCCCCCACACCATTACACCACCAGCCTGCAGAGTGGTAACAAGGCATGATGGATCTATGTTCTCATTCTGTTTACGCCAAATTCTGACTCTATCATCTGAATGTCTCAACAGAAATCGAGAGTCATCAGACCAGGCAACATTTTTCCAGTCTTCAACTGTCCAGTTTTGGTGAGCTCATGCAAATTGTAGCCTCTTTTTCCTATTTGTAGTGGAGATAAGTGGTACCCGGTGGGGTCTTCTGCTGTTGTAGCCCATCTGCCTCAAGGTTGTGCGTGTTGTGGCTTCACAAATGCTTTGCTGCATACCTCGTATGTAACGAGTGGTTATTTCAGTCAAAGTTGCTCTTCTATCAGCTTGTGTCAGTCGGCCCATTCTCCTCTGACCTCTAGCATCAACAAGGCATTTTCGCCATCAGGACTGCCGCATACTGGATGTTTTTCCCTTTTCACACCATTCTTTGTAAACCCTAGAAATGGTTGTGCGTGAAAATCCCAACAATCGAGCAGATTGTGAAATACTCAGACTGGCCCATCTAGCACCAAAAACCATTCCATGCTCAAAAATGCTTAAATCATCTTTCTTTCCAATTCTGACATTCAGTTTGGAGTTCAGGAGATTGTCTTGACCAGGACCACACCCCTAAATGCATTGAAGCAACTGCCATGTGATTGCTTGATTAGATAATTGCATTAATCAGAAATTGAACAGGTGTTCCTAATAATCCTTTAGGTGAGTTGTAACGATAAAACCTTCATAATCATCGGGAAGAAGGAGGCGGGAACAGGCGGACAATCAAATATAGACTTTAATTACAAAATAAACCCAAAACAGCACAAATAAAAACCAAAACACAAACTAAAATCCAGGCCTGGTCCTCTCTCGTCCTTCACTGTTGTCGCTCCAGTTTTATATCCTACCATCTCCTTCGTGGGACTCCACCGGCATCGCCTTGTACCCACGTCTCTCAGCCCCGCCCCACTCGTCACATGAGTATATATATATATTTTACTTTATAAACATATATACATACAGTACAGACCAAAAGTTTGGACACACCTTTCTTATTCAAAGAGTTTTCTTTATTTTCATGACTATGAAAATTGTAGATTCATGCTGAAGGCATCAAAACTATGAATTAACACATGTGGAATTATACATTGAATTATATACATAACAAAAAAGTGTGAAACAACTGAAAATGTCATATTCTAGGTTCTTCAAAGTAGCCACCTTTTGCTTTGATTACTGCTTTGCACACTCTTGGCATTCTCTTGATGAGCTTCAAGAAGTAGTCACCTGAAATGATCCAACAGTCTTGAAGGAGTTCCACGAGAGATGCTTAGCACTTGTTGGCCCTTTTGCCTTCTGTCTGCGGTCCAGGTCACCCATATCTCGATTGGGTTCCGGTCCGGTGACTGTGGAGGCCACAGTCTACAAATCTACAATTTTCATAGTCATGAAAATAAAGAAAACTCTTTGAATGAGAAGGTGTGTCCAAACTTTTGGTCTGTACTGTATATATATATATATATATATATATATATAAACTTTACATTTTAGTTCTGGTTTTGCTGTTTAGTTTCAGCAGTACAGTTAATAAATTTCCCTTTGTATTTTTAGCTTGCATGTTTTAATGTTCACACTTTTTTTCTGCAACCAGAGTCATTCTCTTAAAATTTGACCGTCGATTATTTAAGCTGAATGTTCTAGCTCTCTATAGCTGTTTTTTTTTTTTCATGTATATTGTTATAATATGTATAATAAAGTTATCTGTATATATCAGGACCCTAAGTTCTAAAGCTCTAAAATCCAGTTTCTAAACGTCCACGAGTTGTGTTTTTTTTTTTTTTTTTTTACTGAAACGAAGATTAAAGTTTAAATAAGTACCAAACTGTATCAAATCTTCATTTTCAAAGGAGACTGGAGATTTTACTTTTATCAGCTACACATTTTTATAATACTTTTTACAATTTTATTAAATAGCTGTTAAATTTTGACAGTTAAAAATGTATTGCAATTCATTAAAAAAAAAAATGCAATTCATGAAATGGCAAACATTTACTAGATAACATAAAAAAAAATTAACATCAAAACTTTTTATCAATAAATAACAATAACAGTCCAAATCCCCAAAAAAAAAAAAAAAACTGACAACTTTCCCTGACCTGACATGTGGAAATTTCCATTGTTCTTGATGTACACTTCAACTCTTTTATATCATCTGCCTTCAGTATATAGTTGAACTTAGCTTTCATTTTGTGCTAGGCTGGTTTTATTTTATTCACTTACATGTTCACAAACTAACGTTTACATCCTCTGCTATTGAAAAAAAAAAAAGTTTGATTTGACTTGAGTTGTATAATGTATATTTACTGAGATGCACTCTTTGTGACAACTTCCCTATGTGACCACTAGCTCCGGTCTCCCTATAAACTGTACTTTATACAGTATATTTAAGGATGAGATGTAGTCCTACTGGCTGTCTGTTTCAGTCTCCCATTGCTGACAGATAATAGTTGGCTCTGGAAAGAGATAACCAAGTCAGAAGTGAAGGCCTCAAAGTAAGCCTCTGCCTCCAAAAGGACTCTTTACAGAAGATATTCCTTTTACCTCTGACTCTGTAAATACCTCCTAGTGGTCTCTCTCTCTCTCTCTCTCTCTCTCTCTCTCTCTCTCTGTTTCTCCCTCTTGCTTTCTCTCACTCTGTCTAGAGACTCATCTATCTTTTATTTTCTCACAACATGTGTCAGGTTTGAGCTAGTCAGAACCTTTCAAGGCTCTGTAGAAAATGAAAGATGGCTTTGAATACTCAACTCGGATTCCCACGCGAAGATTTCTCCAGATCTTCATTTGTATTTTTCTATTGTGAACAGGATTCAAGCTCATATAAGCTCCAAATTGTTTTTGAATATTTATATTGAAATACAGTTTCAATACAAGTATTTACATATTGCAAACGTAGAACCTTAAATTCATATTCCATTTAGAAAGAAGTCTGTGATGCTTTTTAAAGCAAAGATATATGAATTTATAACCAGATGGACTAATAACAGAAAAGTGATGGTTGTCATTATAAAATGGCAGACATGTCATGTGATGATTATAGTGCGAATATGGTCTATCCACAGTTCCTGTAATGAAGTGTGAAGGAATTTTCACTTCTAATTACAGTAAAAAAGTGATATTGTAGGAGGAAGTAACAAATCTTTCTCACTAGAGAGTAGTTTATGAGAAAAGAGGCACATCTGTAAAAGGGTAAAGTGGTTTGATGGAGTTTGGCACAACACCAGGCAACTGTGTGTGTGTGTGTGTGTGTGTGTGTGTGTGTGTGTGTGCGTGTGTGTGTGTGTGTGTGTGTGTGTGTGTGTGTGTGTGAGAGAGAGAGAGAGAGAGAGAGAGAGAGAGAGAATGAGTTTGCATTTGTGTGACAGCAGAGCAGATGGCTGACTAGTTTCCATGTCTCAGCGCTCAGAAGTGCTGATGAATATATTCCATAAGAAACACTGTATGGAATTTACAGAATGGGCTTCAGTGAATTTAATCTTAAACTGAATGCATTACTGTTTAATTAGCTGAAGCAATGAGGTGCTGATTACATTTAAGTGTATATAAACAAAGATAGGTGAAAAATGTATTTCTGTATATCTGTATATTCTGTATTTCCTGACAACTCTTGGAGGGATTGGCATGGCAATGCAAATGTATTTGGTCTTGGTGGAATAGATCTGCTCTGCTCCAGCTGCTGTGGTGCAAGTACAGAGGCTTGCTACTGCCTATACATCCACATGTGAGCATGAATATTGCTGCTGCAAACAACATATAACATATGAAGTAACCCCATAACATACATGAATCACCTCGTAGCAGATCTATACAGGTGGAGCTGAAGAAGGTGGTGGGGGGGGGGGTTCTGAAGCAAGCTGCACTGCTACAGCAAGCTCTAGTCGTATATTTGAATGTTGAACTGTGAGCTTCATTGTTCTACCAACACAGGAAAGAGCCAATCAGCTGTGCCACGTGATAATGATGGCATTACATCAGATTGAGTTAGACCTATCAGACTGCACCATCAGAGTTTCATGCCAGAAACGTTTGTTTGTTTATTTACTATTTGCAATAGATATTTTGAGAAACCCTACAACAACAAAACAAGTAAATAAGTAATAGTGAATAAAACGTAAAGAACAGGATTTATTCAAAATACAAATATTTTGTAACAATATACAATGCTGTTCAAAAGGATGTGTTAAATTGATGAAAAGCGATAGTAAAAACATATTGTTAGATAAGATTTCTAATCGATGATGATGTTATTGGCTCTATAAATATCTCAATTCATTTTAGATTACTTTTATTTGCATGACTCTGTGACATATCACAAAGCAATACATATATATTCTCTCTCTTTCTTTCATTGTATATGTGTGTGTGTGTGTGTGTGTGTGTGTCTATATGTATATATGTGTGTGTGTGTGTGTGTGTATATATATATATATATATATATTGTATATATATATATGTATGTATGTATGTATATATATTGTAAAAGAAAGAGAGATTATATTTTATATATATTATAAATAATGGCTTCAACTGTGACATTTGGTACATTTGTCATGTGATACACGACGAGTACAAAAACCTAGAATGTTGCTCAGCAACTGTCTGCGTGTAAAATAAAAGGGTTGATGGGTGACTACTTAATCATTAATGTCAAAAAAGAGTAAACAGACTGTGCTTTGTTGGTTTAGAGGGGTGGCTAGAGGCAAAGAGTGGTTTGTGGATGTTGTGAACGTTAGTTTTGTTTTTTTCAGCTTTCAGCATGTGGTTCTGTGAGTGGACTTACGCTGCGAGTCAAGTCTGATTTAAGGTCAGAATAAATGGTGGCAGGGTTGGCTCTGTAACCCAGTGGTCACGCTAATGGTCGATTATAACCATGGGCAGGAGGTGACTGATGTAAGGGCTTTTTGTTTTGTTCTGTAAGTACAGAGGCTTGAGTTTGACTTCATCATAAGGCTGGGAGATGGAGTAGAAGGACACAGAGATGACCCACAGTGTTTCCTTGCCATCAGCTTTAATTTACTATTCCACATGTTGACTTTTGTCAGCATCAAACTGCTCATTAGCTCACACTCTTTATTTCTACAGCCCTAGGTGCTTGGTTACAGTCAGAGGCAATAGGTAACACTTTTAATACCACATTTTGTGATCTTCTTCTTCTTTTTCTTCCTCTTCTTCTCTGTTCTTCTTGTTTCTCTTCCTAAACAAAAGTATCATGTATACCATTGATTCTCAACCAGAGATATGTGTTTTTACGATTAATTAAAAATATATATATTATTTAGGCAAGGCGAGGTACGTTTATTTATATACCGCAGCACATTTCGTACACAATGGTAATTCAAAGTGCTTTACATAAAAGAAACTAAAATAATCATAAAAAAGTATGTAAATAGTTTAAATTTTTTATTTAAAATGAATTCACGTCGGACATCTCACAGTGTTCTTTCAATAATTGGACAGTCAATCTTCACAACAATACAAATTAGTTAAACATATTAGCTCAAACTGTCATTTTTATAACCATTTAATATTTAACAATGATCCCTGTCACAAAAACACGTCCACACACACACACACACACACCCACACACAAATTCATATGTATTATGATTTTACATATTAAGTTACTTTCGAAGATCGTCCCTAGGTTACGTATGTAACCCTAGTTCCTCGAGGGAAAGAGACGCTGCGTCGAGCGCTTTTGGGGAACGCATTTGGCAAGAACAACTCTGAATATCGTGTGCAATCAGTTCAATGGAAGAGTGTGACGTCACGGTGGGATGAAGTTCCTCTTTGGGAACTCGAGCTGCGTCGAGCGCTTTTGGGGAATGATGTGCCAATGCTGCCAGACTACCAAACCCCTGCCTAGTGTGTATCCGAAGAGCACAGCTTAGGACGAGAGGACAGAAGAGCCAGGAGCAGCTTGCATATCGAGATTGTAAAATCTGGCGAATGTAGAGGACGTGGACCACCCCACAGCGTTGCAGATGTCCAAGAGGGACACACCTGCTAAAAAGGCCTTAGAGGCAGCCATACTCCGCATAGAGTGAGCCTTGGCTCCCAAAGGAAGGGGAAGACCAGAGGACTCATAGGAGACGTTGATAGCCTCGACTATCCAACGACTAAGGGTCTGCTTAGAGGAAGGAGAACCCTTTTTAGGAGGACCATAGCATACAAGCAATTGGTCAGACTTTCTCCACAGGGCAGCTCTGTGGATGTATGCATCCAATGCTCGCTCGCTTAGATTTTCCTGGTCTGGCTCCCGAAAGGGAGGAGGACAGAAGGCCTGCAGTATGACAGGTTGTGGTGTGACAGAGGGAACCTTCGGAACGTAACCCGCTTGAGGGTATAAAAATGCTTTGGCCATACCAGGGGCAAAGTCTAGATAGTTAGGGGCCACCAAGAGGGCCTGAAGATCTCCAACTCTCTTTAGAGAGGTAATAGCCAATAATAGGGTAGTCTTAAGTGTCATATGTCTGTCTGAGATTTCTTGAATTGGCTCGAATGGAGCTTTGCAGAGAGCCTCTAACACCACAACCAAATCCCACGGGGGAATACGGGACCATACTGGAGGTCTCAGCCTCAGTGCACCTCGGAGGAAACGTGTAACTAGGGGGTGTCTACCCAGTGACTGATCGCTGAAAGGGACGTGGTAAGCAGCTATGGCCGCCACGTACACGTTTAGGGTGGAGTGGGTTTACCCCGCAGAGAGCCTAGCTTGTAAAAACTCCAGAACTGTACCAACTGGGCAGTTAACAGGGTCAAGGTGGCGATCTCTGCACCATGAAGTGAAGAGTTTCCACTTCAGGGCATACAGTTTCCTCGTAGAGGGAGCTCGGGATTGGAGTAGGGTCTCAACAACCTCGGTTGAGAGACCAGCTGCTAACAGATGTGCCCCCTCAGGGGCCACACCCAAAGCTTCCACAACTCTGGGTGAGGGTGAATTATTTTGCCCTGCGCCTGAGAGAGTAGATCTGTCCTGATCGGAATCTGCCGGAGAGCCGTCGAGGAGAGAAATCAGATCTGCGAACCATACTCGGCCCGGCCAGAACGGGGCTACTAACAACAGACGGACCCCGTCCCGGCGTACTCTCGCCAGAACTCCCAGGAGCAGAGCGATGGGGGGAAAGGCATACAGACGAAGCCTCGGCCAAGTCTGTGCCATGGCATCTAGTCCCAGTGGTGCTGGGTGAACTAGAGAGAACCAGAGGGGACATTGCGATGTCTCTCAAGTCGCGAAGAGGTCCACCTGAGCTTTGCCAAATATTTGCCATATCTGCTTCACCACCTCGGGGTGAAGCATCCATTCCCCGGGCCTCGGCCCCTGTCTCGACAGAATGTCTGCTCCCACATTCAATCTCCCAGGAATATACACTGCTCTTAGCGAGAGGAGTTTGCCCTGGGACCACAGGAGGATCTGGTACACCAGCTTGTACAAGGGGCGTGAACGCAGACCCCCCTGGTAATTGATATAAGAGACTACCGCTGTGTTGTCGATGCACACTAACACATGACAGCCTCTCAGGTCTGGGAGGAAATATTGTAAAGCTCGACATACTGCTAGCATTTCTAGACAATTGATGTGCCATGTCAGATGGTGACCGCTCCACAGACTGCGGGCAGGGTGGCCACTCATGACCGCACCCCAACCGGTGAGGGACGCATCTGTCACTAGCGTTACACGGTGACCAAGAGCTCCCAACACCGGGCCCTGATTCAAGAACCAAGGTTTCTTCCATATGTCTAAGGCACTAATGCATCGCCGCATGATCTGAATAGTTCGGAAAGGATTTCCCCTCATGGAAAACCCCTTGGTCTTGAGCCACCACTGAAGGGGCCTCATGTGAAGGAGACCAAAAGTTATCACGTTGGACGCAGCTGCCATGAGCCCTAACAGTCTCTGAAACTGCTTCACAGTGAGTGACTGGCCATCATGACTCTCTTGACTGATGTGAGGATCGACTCGATCCGAGCAGGAGACATACGTGCCTGCATCGTGGTCGAATCCCATACTATGCCTAGATAGGTGGCTCTCTGAACTGGAGAAAGTACACTCTTCTTGGCATTCAGTCTCAAACCCAGCTCCCCCATATGGGCGAGAACGACACCTCGATGTCGAAATGCCATCTGCTCTGATTGAGCTAGAATCAAACAATCGTTGATATAATTTAGAATGCAGATGCCCTGCATACGGAGGGGTACCAGAGCCACATCTACACATTTCGTGAACGTGCGGGGTGAGAGTGCAAGGCCGAAGGGAAGTACTTGATATTGATAAGCTTTGCCCCCGAAAACGAACCTCAGAAACTTCCTGTGTTGTGGAAGGATGGATATGTGGAAGTATGCATCTTTGAGATCTATTGTGACAAACCAGTCCTCGGATCTGATTTGAGCTACAACCTGTTTGACAGTAAGCATTTTGAACTTCAGTGACATAACTGAGAGGTTTAACTGATGCAGGTCTAAGATCGGACGCAACCCCCCATCCTTCTTTGGAACTATGAAATACCGGCTGTAGAACCCGGATTCCCTGTCTAGAGGAGGGACCACCTCGATGGCCTCCTTCCTTAATAGGGTATTCACTTCTTGTTCCATAACCAGAGCCTGCTGGGGGCTGACGACTGTTGGTGTAACCCCGTTGAATCTCGGCGGTGGACGGCCAAATTGAATAGCATAGCCTCTTTCTACTGTGTGCACGACCCATTGAGATACATTTGGCAGTAGTTTCCACGCAGCTCGATAATGTACTAAGGGAATCAGTCTCTCGAGACTGATCTCTGGTGTAAGAGGCCCCCGAAGGGGAGGCGAGCTTCCCAGCTCCGCTACGCTCACGGGCGGAAATAACTGGGAGGGACGCTCGTGGGAGACTGCTGCACCCTGAAACACTGGCAGGGTTGGCAGACCGGCCTCCAGAGGGCACCGGGGAGAGACGGGCACCGTATAATGAGGTGGACACCGCTCTGACCCCGTAGGGGCTACCCTCGAGGTCACTGGAGTACTGGCATCAGGACCTCTTCGTCGAGTACTTCCTAGCTTCGATAACTGTACGAAGATCAGATTTAACTCTAGGAGCCCCCGACTCAGAGCGTCCCCGACGTGGGGGAGCACGAGTGGCGACGCTCTGCTTTTGAGCCTCTCGGTATGAGGAGCCTGCTAGTGGTGTGAGTATCTCCCGTCCAGATAACCCACAAGAGTGACGAGGGAGGAAACTCTGGAATGCCGCCGCCTGCTTACGGGCCTCCTGGAACCTGTCGATGACAGTATTGACCCGAGGCTTGGAGCGGGGCGTCCAGGAGGCAGAACCTGTCACGGTCTTTCATTTGGGACAGCTTCAGCCATAAATGCCTCTCCGCAGCCACCAAGGCTGCCATAGACCGCCCAATCGCGCGAGCGGTCTCTTTGGTGGCGCGGAGGGAGAGATCAGCGGTCCGTCTAAGGTCTGCAATATCGTCGGACTTGATCCCCTCTCCCTCGTCTACATCTCTCAGCAGGTCGGCCTGATATGCTTGAAGGACAGCCATAGTGTGAAGGCATGCCCCTGCCTGACCTGCTGCTACATAGCCCTTGCCCACTAACGCTGATGTTGTTCTGAGTGCTTTGGTGGGCAAGGCCGGAGCCTTCAGAGACGATGCCGAACCGGGTGACAGATAGCCCGCAAGCGTCTGTTCGACCCGTGGCATCGCTCTGTACCCACGCTCATCGAGCCCTGTCACATTCCCATAATACTGCGAATCAGGGCCGAAGAGACGGGAAAAAAGGGAAGGCTCTGGACTGGAGGTGGTTTTCTGGGCCTGAGATACCGCTCATCGAGTTTACTTCTCTGCGGTTCATGTTTTTTCTCTGGGGGCCAGTCTATCTTTAACTTCTCGACAGTGCGAGTAACCACCTCCAGCAGCTCCTCATACTGGGGCGAAAGGGGTGGCGAATTTAATTCAATTCAATTCAAGTTTATTTGTATAGCGCTTTTTACAAAACAAATAGTTACAAAGCAACTTTTACAGAAAATTATGTTTCTACAATATTTAGTAGTAGCTAGTAGTTTGTGCACATTTGACATGATTTTAGAAAAAAAAAAAAATAAATAATAATACAAGACGTAGTCAGCTAGACGATGAACTATCAATATTATTAATTAAGTTATTATATGATTCAGTCACACATTTAGCAATAATTGTTAATTCTGTTTGTTGATTCAGGGTTAGCATCATCTCTTCTCAGGTGTTCTGGATCCAGACTGGAGCTTGTGAAAATCCTAGTTACCACGGGATGTTAATCCCGTGGCGAAACATAGAAATCCCTGGCGTGGGGTGAATCCCTACCAACTGTCTCCACATCCACCTCATCAGACGAAGAGAGGTGGAGTGTCGACCCCTCGCCCTGGGGGGAAGAAACAGACGAGCGTGCTTCCGATCCCAGGGTTTGGGCGCCGAATCTAGCAGATGAGGAAGGAGATAAGGACTGGCCCGTCTCCATTCCCTCTGCCAGATCCACCTGCGAACCCCACGAGTGCAGCAGCCGCTCTGCCTCAGCAGAAGCAGGGCCAGAGTCGCGGGGAAACGCTGGCGAAGGCTCCCTCCTCGAAGAGAGCCGACTCAGCTTGCTTCGACCCCAGGCAAACCACGCATAAATCATGTGTGTCTCCAGCTGTGATGTAGCGCTGGCATGGAGGAACACACAGTTTATAGCGCGATTTGGTTTCGCCCTTCAAATGTCTAGTCTTTGCTTTAGACTTAGGCATTTTAGTCTACTGATACTGGACAGACAACAGTAAATAAGACTTACAAGACATACTTATGAACATGCACACACAGAGCGCTTGCTGAAAGACGCGAAGCTGAAGCCAGTTGCGTGGCACGTGCCTTTATAGATTCCTGGTCGCTACGTCACCCCGTCCGTGACGTCACACTCTTCCATTGAACTGATTGCACACGATATACAGAGTTGTTCTTGCCAAAGGCGTTCCCCAAAAGCGCTCGACGCAGCTTGAGTTCCCGAAGAGGAACTATTTATATTATTATGATCTATTTAACATCTATTTATTTAAGTTTCTCCACAACATTCAGTACAAACTGCTCTAATATTATTATTATTGTTGTTGTTGTTGTTGTTGATGTTGTTGTCATTTTTAATAATATAATATAAAACATTTATAATATTGATGGTTATTTTAAATGATATCCAGTATAATGAGAGAAAAAAAAAAAACATTTCTGGATTGGTGTTGATGAATTAATAGACGAGGCTGTGTGGTACATAATAATAATAAAAAAGCCCACACAAATTACACAAAAGCTGAAGGCAAATGCTTTGTGTAACAGAAATTAGCAAAAGCATTTGTTTTTCAGTCATTTTTTGAGAAGGGCAAAAATAACCAAGCAGCTAGTCATTAAATCTGCATGAAACAAACTGTTTTTGATTTTTGATTGAACTCCAGACTGCTGAATGATCCCAGCATGGCTCCTCAAGTGCACCTGCGATTGCCACGTGAGAGTCAGCGGTTCATCTGCACCTGTTCTCCAGAATACGGCTCGCAGCGGTTGGACGTTTCATTTCATGCACGTCGAAGCTAGCTAAATATAAAGACATGGGTCAAATTAGTGTAAATTAAATCCAGCACATGCAGTGTGTATAAGGATGAGCATTATTACATGTACATTTTTATCAACAGACATGCATGCACAGAGCAGAACCTACTGAACATATACTGAACTGCTGAGTGCCAAGGGGATGTAACTACCTTATGAGTTTTAAAGGCTAGAGCCTGGCCTTCTTCTACTGAATCCTGAAATGCAGTAGAGTCTGAGATCACTGTTGACCTGTCTCTCTCTCTCTCTCTCTCTCTCTCTCTCTCTCTCTCTCTCTCTCTCTGAAGTGTCAGCTTCTAAAGCAGTCACTCTTAAATAGGATTACGAACAGATTTTTGATTAATGGCCATAATCTATAGAACCTATTCCAGGGTCTAGGGTCTACAAAGTGGTGATGAAGATGATGATGGTTAACGCCCTATACTGATAGACACAATTATCTAGAAATTTGTTAACCGATAGAGATTTTGTACTATCGGCTCTATCACGGTTTCATGCTCAAGACATTGTTGTGCTATGTGGTCACAAAAACGTATGGTTTGCAAGTGCTTTTAAGTATTGCAGTATTGCAATCAGCAGCGAAAGAGAGACAATTTTGCTATGAGTGCTGTCTGCATTCAATTCAATTCAATTTTAATTCAATTCAATTCAAGTTTATTTGTATAGCGCTTTTTACAATACAAATCGTTACAAAGCAACTTTACAGAAAATTATGTTTCTACAATATTTAGTAGTAGCTAGTAGTTTGTGCACATTTGACAGGATTTTAGAAAAAAAAAAATATAATAATAATACAAGACGTAGTCAGCTAGACGATGAACTATCAATATTATTAATTAATAGTTATTATATGATGAAGTCACACATGTAGCAATCATTGTTCGTTCTGTTTGTTGATTCAAGGTTAGCATCATCTGGGGTCCTCTGAGGGTCAGCATAATCTCTTCTCAGGTGTTCTGGATCCAGACTGGAGCTTGTGTAAATCCTAGTTACAATCCTGCATGACTTTATTAAGAGGATATATATGTGTGTGTGTGTGTGTGTGTGTCTATATATATATATATATATATATATATATATATATATATATATATATAAAATTATAGAACTATTATTATTATTATTTTTTCGTCCTATTACTTGTAATTAGTATCTAATTCTTATTTAATTGCTGGCTTTTTAAAACTTAGGCTATATTGATTTGTTGTGATATTAAATCTGGGGACAAGAATTAACACCTTTCTATGGTATCAAATTTTTTTTTTTTTTTTATCATTAATACCTTATTTAAAGCAAAGATAACTATATTGAGATATACATCGTTACTGTGAATAAATATATATATATATATATATATATATATATATATATATATATATATAAAGCTGCAGTCTGTAAGTTTTGCCTCTTTGTGGCCATTTCATCTTCCTTCCGTGGGTTATACTGTGGCATGGCTCCAGCACGGATGAATCTAATATTTTTGATGAGTATGTGTGACAGTCAGTCCCTGCACTGGTGTGGATATTTAATGTACTTTGCACACACACAGATTCTAGTCTACAGTATGTCTTGGAATATATGACCCAAAAAATAATTTGTACAAGTAAGTAACAAGTCTGCCACGTTTGTTCTGACCAGCTGAGGAAAAAAGCATTACAATAAATTGCGCTACCAATAGTGATTTAATCTAAAGATTGGTTAGCTCATATCACATCAAACCATGCAAATTATTATTACTATTATACTTTATTTTCAAATAATTAATGTCAACAACATCAGAATTGTCTATAGTATGTATTAGCGTGTAGATGTCCTTTTCTGTACAGTCTATTCTAGCTGCTGTGAGAAAATACTATTTTCATATCAATAATAATAATAAATATTTCTTGAGCAGAAAATCAGCATATTAGAATAGTTTCTAAAGGACCATTTGAAACTGAAGACAGGAGTATTTATTTATTTATGTGCATATTGATAGTTGATTTTATAGGAAAAAGGGGCCCTTGCAAGGAAATAATCAAATTTGGGGGGTCCATGGCATCCAAACTGTGGAAACCCCTGGCCTGGTATAGAAGCTGAAGAGTTTTAAAGCCTTTATTATTGTTGAGTATTGTGCTGTATGAGTATTTTCTTTTTTTTTTTTTTTTTTTTAGTGCAGATGAGTTCTGCTCAAACGGGGCAGGGAATTACAAAATTAGAGCTGCATAAGTTAAGAGATGGAGCGAAGAGGCTTGGATGTGTACAACCACGCAATAAAGAAACAACAAATGCAGTAGATCAAGAGATGAGAGAAGAGGACGACGTGTGGGTGTGGGGTGGGACGTAAAGACATGGAACAAGATGTAAACAGATCTGTGGATTTCTGCTGATGAAGATGAAGTTGTGTTTTATGATGTTGTGAAAGAGATGACACTTTCAGTGTCCAGGAAAATTAATTTTTAAATGGAGACATTTGCCAGTTTGTAGACCATGTATTAAATCATAAATTAAATAAATGATCTGTGGAACATGTGGACAGAATAAGTATAGCGTTTCACTACAGATAGTTTTATACTTCATTTGTATAGCTACCTGACATTAAAAAATTGAAAATTTATTAGAGAAGTGGGAAATTAGATCTTGCAGATCTTGCAGTATGTAACCCTTTTTGAAAAAAATTTTTTGATACTAATTTTTTTTTTTTTTTTTTTTTACATTGAATACAGACTACATCAACATCTAAAACTTTACAGATTTTTTTTAAACTATTAAGGGAAACTTTATAAATCATTTGCAGTGTGTTTATATTATGAATATTTAAGTTTAGTTAAATTACTATTACTATTATGGAGATATGTTTTACTTCAGATCAAGATCATAAGTCATATCTCAGTGCTTTCTAAATGCATAAATGTAAATAAAATGGAGTCAGCTGAACACTGTGTCTTGAACCTTGCATCTGAAATTTCTTCTGGCGCCGTGGTTCTCGCTGTTCTTTTTTGTCAGAGTTGAACCCGCCGTGCTCCTCCAGATCTCGTTACCTGTCCTGTCTCCCAGGTTACACCTGCATGCTGCTGTTGACTGCACTTCTGTCTCTTGATAATTATTTAGCTTTAGTGACTTACTGTCCCTGAAGGGAATCATGTCACTTGCTGTTAAACTTGTTATGTTTATCAGATTGGGTGAGAGGGCACAGTGGCAAACCTGTAAAGTCACAGGCTGATGTAATTAAAAGCACTGTTTTCATGGATACGCACTGCTGAGAACAGATCAAGGTTTAAAATTGAATTAAACACTGGAAATTTACAAATGAAGGGGGATCAAATGTACAATATAATAATAATTAATAGATTAATAAATTAATATTTAAACCATCCTAATATTAAATATTATTGTCCAATAATTTGCATTGTTTTGTATTAAAAATGAATGCTACAAAATAACAAAAATCTGGTGTTTAACATTATGCTAAAATAATTATTACTTTTTCAGATTTCACCCAAGTGCAGCCATAATTTTTTGTTTCGGCCCAGAATTGTTTTTATTTTATTTATTTATTTATTTATTTATTTTTATTGCAGTGTATCCCTAATGCTTATAGAATGAAGTTTTAATTTCAGAAGGCTGTTTTTTCTTCTTCTTCTGCTTCTTCTTTTTTTTTTTCTCAGGAAACAATATTTATGTACTGTATGAGTTCATAAAGGGGATGAAAATGTACCCATTACCCATGGAATTCTGGCTGCCCATGGTGTATTTATTTTATTTTTTACATATAAAATTTAATTTCTTGAATTCACTTAATCATGTAATTTATTTATTTTTATTATTATTTGTGGCTATCACAAATTTCTTAAATTTAGGATATTTTTCTTTTCTTTTCTTTTCTTTTTGCAAACCAAACTTTTTTTTTTTTAATCTATTTAAACAAAATACAAAATTTTTATTATTTTTTATGACTTTGTTATACCGGAAATAGATTTAAAAACGTGATATCACTTCTTAGAAAACTATAAAAATTAAACTGAATCAGGTTTTGACTTTTACCAGTTACCAGTTTACCAGTTACCAAATAATCACTGTACGTGTGTAAAACTCAGTGGTGTCCTGCTGCTGACTGAGACCGTGCAATTAGCTTCCTACGTAGTGTGGGTGGATAAATCCAGCCACTGCACCTCCTCCGTCTGCATCACTCTGATTTTGTTAGAGCTTTTATAAGTTTTATTGGTTGAATACTATTTCTATGGCCTATCAGCTTGAGCCATATGGGCTTTGTCTTCGTAGCACTCTCGCCATCATTTTCACTGTAGGTGACAAACTCTAAAAAGACAGCTAAGTGGGTCTGTAGTGAAAACAATTATATGGAGATTCTTTCTTGCTCAGCGAGCTGTTTTTGGTTCTCTTCCAATAGTCGGCTTAGATATTTGGCTCTCTATCCTTCAGACTAGTTGCCCTCAGAATTCCACTCTCATTGTCTGTGTACGGTTGCTTTGACTGTCTCGCTTTCTCTGGTGTGTTGTTACAGTGAGTTATAGTTCCCTAAGGAGCCCAACTGGATGCATTGTCTGGCTGATATTTACTGCAGTGTACAGTCACAAACATCATAACTTTTTCTATGTCAACTGGCTGCACGGAACAGGAGGTTTGTGAAGTCTGAATGGTGCACTCTAGCGTAATAGCTTGGACGACTGAGGCTTTTGTGGATTTGTGTGTAATAGCACTACAGAGCTAGTATGGCAATTTAGAAAAAGAGAAGATTGCCAGTATTGCTATGCTTAAATACAATATATATATATATACTGTGTTGAAAAATACTTTACCAAATTATGTGTTCTCAGGACAAAAAGACTGGCATATTAATAGTTGCTTCTAATTATGCTCTCATTATCACCAAATTCTAGGCTTGAAAGTAGTACTTCCATTGTGGTCAATGCACGGTCATACAGCTCTTGGATTTGCTCAGTGAAGAAAAATGTTTTCTGTCATCTTTATGTGACAAAGCCCCTTTGAGCCACATAATTTTGGCACCATGATGACCTGACTAATGTAGAAATCAGAGAGATACTTTACTTGAGACTGACATGAGGGACCCGGCACACATGTAAAAATGCACCTCTAGAACATGTGTTGAACTACTATAAATCTGTGGATCTCAGTCCTGGTCCTGAAACTGCTCTAATGCTGATTCCATTTAAAATGATATTTAAATTAATTCATTGTTTTTTTTTATTATTATTGTTTATTATTATTATTATTATTATTATTATTATTATTATTATTATTATTATTATTATTAAGAAAATTTATATTTTAAAAAGCTAAATGCTAATTTTTACTTTATTGTTAAATTACTATTTTTGCTTTATTCTGTTATTTAGTTTTTTTTCTTTTTTTTTTTTTTTTTTCTTTTTTTTTTGCATATATTGCTTTTTAATTGTTGTTGTTAATCTGTTGTTACTGCATTTTACTGTTACAGTTTACATTTTAACGGCTCAAATAGATACAGAAACACCCACTGACTGAAATGGTATAGCTTAGAATAGCCAGGACAATTTTTTATATAAATCTGATTGGATTAGTCTGAAAGAAGAAAGTCATAGACACCTAGGATGCTTCAAGGGGTGATTAAAACACAGGCTAATTTTCATTTTTTGAGCGAACTAACCCTTTAACCCTATATGAATTGATGACATACTTATACAGCTAGGAATTGTAAAACATGCAGATATCCAAAATGTCATGGCATGGTTACCTTTTTTTTACATGTAGGTCACAAATCAATGCTGGACATGGATCATATATGATCATATATTCCCATTTACAGACCACGATCTAAATGAATCTGCACGCTAACACGCAAACACTGCACCGCATGGAGGGGAGAGGACAGGATCAGTCTTCTCTCAAACTCTGTTCATCTTTGTCAAGGACAATTCATTTAAACGGATGAGCTCAGACAAGTCGGCTGGCTGTTTCCGCTCGCCGGGGTTTGCGCCGGAGCTTTTGATTGGCTGATTGTATTATTGTATGCAAATCCTTTCGGGGTTGCAGCCAGTAGGTGAAAGGCTCGTGCTGGTGTGGCTCTCGAGACCCGGGGCGCGAGGTGAAGCAGCTTTCCGCAGAGCTGTCCACTCCACGGGTGCTGAAACGAGAATTTCACGTCAACCGACAGTTGGAGGGAATTCACAAACTCCGAGGACGCTGTACAGCTTAACCAAAACGGGATTGGATTTACTTCGCGCAGTTAACAGTGTTGTTTCAAAAGTAATTCTCGAATTTTAAAAACCACACTCGGAAATACCTTTCTGGATGAGTTGTAGTTGGACAAACAGGTATGTTTTTCTTCTCTATGATGCCGGGTGTGATTTAAGATCAAACCTCAGGTCCGTGGATCCACCACGGATGTATTTCAGTGTGATTTAAACGCGTTCACTATATCATCTGAGCTGGCTTTTGTACTGATGTGCAGTTTTTCATATGGATTAAATGGAGGCAAGGTGGAAAGCACTTTCTCTGTAGAGTGTGAATAATTTAGCATTTTGTGCAGTGACATTCAGCGTAGCTTGCACAACCGACTGAAGCCCGGTATAGCCGTGGTTGATGGAGGGTGATGAAGTTAGACGAGCTTTTCCCATCCGCCGTACCGGGGACAAGTTCACTCGTCGGTCGCCCCGATGTAATGTTGCCTCAAACGGTGCTGCGATATTCCTCGAATGAACAAAGTAAACGTTAAGCAAACGTACGGGACCCTGAGCAAAGCTCGTGGCCGTTTAATTTAGCCGCAGGGTACTTAGCAAGTTGTTTTTCTTGGCACGCAAATCCTTGAGTGGCACCGTGCGCGCGCGGGGGGATTATACTCTTGTTTTCCTCGTCCAGATTCAATCTGGCGGGTGTGCACGGCGATCTCTGGTAATTGACGTGGCTGGCTGGAGACGGGCGACAAATTGGTGTCTGTAGTGCAATTATACGGAGCCGTTCACATAGGACGTGTTCTTGCGTTGCCTTGAATTAAAGATCGAAGGAGCGCGAGGCACTTAAAAAGACGCGTTTTAAGTTGTTGAATTGATCGTTGAATCTCAACCCTGCTGTCAAGTTACAACACAGCTTTTTAACGAATGTGAGCATAAAGTGGCTGTTCCATATATGACCGAGCTATATTTGTACTAATAAATCTGCATGTGATAATTTTTATAGTTTTTAATGGCCATTAGCAGTCAGCTACATCCATATAATTTTATGCACTCTAAGGTATTCCAAAAAACTCTTTATAAATTAGATAATGCAGCATAACTGAAGATACATATTGTTCTTCAGACTTATTTAGCTCTCAGATTGAATTAGAAGCAACCTATATATTAATATTTTGCACAACAGATGACAAAACTATATATATATATATATATATATATATATATATATATATATATATATATATATAAATAATAATAATAATAAATTAATAAAAACACTGGAATGTGATGTCTATGAGTCTGAATAGTTTAAAAAAATTGTGTGCATCGCTGTATGATTTTTCCCATGCACCATGTTCACATGAGCTGCCATTTTACTGATTTATTATTGTCTGTTTCCTATTGAAAACTTATTGTGTGTGTGTGTGTGTGTGTGTGTGTGTGTGGCCATCGATCAATAGTACTTGTCTTTTTCACAGTTTCTATTTGATAGGTTGTAGGCACTATTTCCAGCTTTCCTATTGTATTGGCTTTATTACAGCATGAATAGGCAACAAGACCTCGAGAGACAGTATTGCAGTTGGTTCTTTTTTTATTTGTTTGAAATATGAAGCCAAGTTTACACAGTTTAGTTACATTCTCAAGCTCTCCTGTTTTGTTATTGGCTGTTAGTTTAGCTTTGCCAGGAAAGATATTCATTGAATTCTATAGCAAAGCATTGACATAAAATCTGCTTTTGTAAGCTGTGTTTGGAGCCAGTGCTTTGTGTGAACTTGACTCCGTAACGAAAGGTAAATGAAACTCGAAGTGAACAAAAGTGAAAGTTTAGATTAAAAAAACATACAGAAAACAGTAAAAGAACAGAAAGGTGGGTGGAAATGCATCACACCACCTGCTCAGTATATGACTGATGATGCTTATATTTAATGCATGAGAACTCAGTGAGGGTCAGCTACTGTATGAGCTTCCATGCTCTTCTGCTCAAGTGAATCTGATGCACATTGAATTCTACATCAGATGAGTATTTAGATGCAATCCTGGAACTTTTTCCATGGCTCTCAGTTGCAAAGGATTTACTGAAGCAAAGGGTACTCATGCAGTGCAGAAAGGGAGAGGAACAATAAACAATTGCTTCTCCCACACAAATAGACACACAAACATGCATTCTCACACATATAGACACAAAAGTAAAGCCTCAGATCTTACAAACACGCATTACAAATCACTGAATAGGCCATTAAATATGCCTCCAGAGCAGATCGCACTCAAAAAAAAAAAAAAAAAAAAAAAAAAATTCTGTAAGAGACCTTGCTGGAAAGATTGGGAAAAGAACACCCAATGGAAAATAAAATTTTACATATGGTGAAAGGGAAAATTTACTGTAAGCATATTTTCAGCAATGGATCTTCTCATAATCCTCTAAAGGTGACCGCATCCTTTCTCTTTCAGTAGCAAGACCTCACCCTGTCTCTATTCTCCAACTCTCCACTTTTAGAGTTTCACCCAATTATTGTAAATTTTTCAGCAGCAGGTTGAGGAGCTGCTGTAATGCTGTGGTGTGCACTGATGTGAGAAATACTGCTCACAGTGGAAATATATGTAGGCTCCATACGCATAAGCGTGGTTTAGCATGTAAGAAGCGAATCTACATAAAATTAAGTATGTAGATGTAGACAGGATGCAGATGAGTTTGTTTCTTTATCAAAACAAATTTGGAGAAATTATATAATTTGTTCACCAATGGATCCTCTGCAGTGAATGGGTGCCGTCATCTACATCCAGAATGACCTGGTGGTGAAATTGGACTGAGAGGTACATTTTGAGCAAATTTTCATTTTTGGATGAAATATTACTCTAAAATTCACCCTCATGCCAATCCAAACCAGATGACTTTCTTCTGTGTAGGAAGATTTATAGTGCCTTTCTTTGCCCATGCAATGAAAGTCAAACGTGTTGTCCTTGAAAACCTTTTCTTTGTGAGGGTGAGTGAATGGTGACAGGATTTTTATTTTAGGGGTGAATCTCTTTAACAACCTTGCCAGTAATTGATCATTATATGAAGCATTTATCATTTCTTTTTCTTTGAAAAATCAGCCACATTTTTCATTTCGATCATCACTATCCTCTTCATCATCAGCTACATTGTCAGCCACAGCTGCATCTTCATCATCACCATCATCGGCATCATCACCATTATTGTCTTCATGCTTTTCTCATTTTCCGCCTTCATCACAACTCGTGGAATTATTATTGTGCGCATAATAGTTGTCTGAGATTTGCAGTTGTTTACTGTGCTGAAAGGCACTGCACTCACACGAAACAAAAAAAAATGAAGAGGGGCAATACAAACACTCTAATTGCTTTCAATAATTAATCTCCTCAAACGACTGCCTTGCCTTTGCAGCCTCAATGTAAATAGCATCACCCGAGATACACATTCAAGTAAGAACCCAGCATTACATTCACATAATGCTGCAGAAATGGATGTGCGAACAAACTTTATTCCTGGTGTCTGTGTATTTCCCTGTCCATAGATATGTTCATCACAGACCTGAGTGAGTCCTACTGTTGCACTAATGAATCCTGACACTGCTCACAGATTGGACAGGTCAGTGCAATCCTCCGTGACCAGTGAATAACACAGTTCACTGGTCAGTGGACATAGAGCTATCTCATAGACCTGGATCACAAAAGGCTTTTCTGACTTGCTAACTGTATCAATCAGCCAGCATGAACTTTTGGGTTTAGGGCAACTCTGTGATATTTCTGGCAAGTTTGGATAGTAGTTATGGAACCCAGTTTAATAGCTCATCACCAGTAGATCACCATTAATGTCGGTTAGCCTTCAACCCTAAAATGAATTAAGGGAGTCAAATTATGTGGGGTTATTTATTTATTTATAAATTAACTCCTTGATTATTACGTGACAAATCTTCCTCTCTCAAAAAAAAAAAAAAAATATATATATATATATATATATATATATATATATATATATATATATATATATATATATATATATATATTAGTGCTGTCAAACGATTATTCGTGATTAATCGCTTCTGAAATAAAAGTTTTCGTTTACATAATATATGTGCATATTATGTGTATATACATAAATATAAACACATGCATGTATATATTTAAGAAAAATATGTTGTTTATACATTAAATATATTTATATATAATATTAAATATAAGAATATAAATATATAAACATACATACATGTAAATATTTTTAAAATATATACTATACTGTATGTGTGTGTACTTATTCATACATAATACATAGAAACAGCACATACCTGTATATGGAGGCAAGAGAGGCAGTGTCTCCTCAAAAAATTAAATGAGAAAATTATCGATATAACAGAAATAAAACAATATTACAAAATATGATATTAAAAGTTTAAAAGTCACTCGTTTTTATGAAGTAACACTGTCCAACAATGAAAATTTATTTTACAGCGGAGGCTTGCCTCCCTTCAGTCCATAGACTTACAACAGATACCCCTTATATGTTTTCTTTTCTAAGAAAGTGGCAAGATGAAAACGTTTTATATAATGTACTTTTATTTGCAACAGTTATGCAAAAAACAATAATTATAATGCATTTATGCCATTAAAACAGCAACATCTGCTGACGGACACCATGCTGCATTGTCACGGGGGACATATGTAAACTCACTTAGGGCAACAACCCATATCTAATCAACTTGTATCTGTTGAATATAGCATATATGAATGGGTGACTTGATTTACACTTGATAGGGCAGATATGTGTTTGACAGAGTGTTATAACTACATACTGGATCTGGCTTTGGGCTTGGGAGAAATTAATTAGAATGTACAATCAACGTTTTGAAGTTGAATAGATTAAAGAACAAAGCCAAGCTTGGAAAAGCGATTTGAACTCACATAGGGAAATTGTGAGGATATTTTCAGCTTGTTCTCAGGCTTGTTCCCAGATTGGTGGGCTGGCTGTCTGATCCTGCTGATGAAGAGTGTGTGTGTGTGTGTGTGTGTGTGTGTGTGTGTGTGTGTGTGTCCACATTGCTCTAGGTGTGAGCTCTGGAGCATGTCTGCACAAAGACAAAAGAGCAGTCTTTGTAAAATGGGACTGGTTTTTAAACTCTGGCCAATGTGGTTGTGTTCTTTTTGACTGCCTTTGTGTGTTTGTGTGTGTGTTTCTAACTGTGTTTATGTGTGTGTCGTGGGATACGCAGAGCCTCAGTATGACAGTCTCAGCTGCCTTCCTGAGTGCCGCATTTTAATGGATGCAGGTGCCAGTTTCACATCATAGCATCTGTCCCGAAACACAGGTACAGGTCTAGAAAGCAGTGTATCTGTTGTATAACGTAACAGAAGCTGCGTCCTGGCTCTCTGCTCTAATATCACCTCTGCTGGCTGCTAGGGTTGCATGTGTGCATCATATTTAATGAGTCCAGATTACCCGTGGGGAAAAATGCTAAGCAACAACACCATGACAAACTAAAGTTCTTTGCCGATCATGATTTTTTAATCACACTCACTCAGGCTATGAGTAAAATGAATAACTTTAAAATGCACTATTAACTGCACAAGGTTTACCATGAAGTACAGATTTTTTTAAGTCTAAAAATATGAAAAATAATATTATTGTTAATGGAACAATTCATTTTGTTATCATTTACTCAGTTTATTTGTGTCTTAGAACACAAATGTAGAAATTGAGAAGAATTTTCTGCTCGAGTTTGTCCTTGCTGTTATAAAAAATGAAAATCCTTGCAGGAGTAGTAAATTAATAGTTAGATTATTTCAGTGAACCATTTATTTTTGGTACAAAAATCTTGACTGATTCGGTTCTCAAGAACTGATTGAATCAGTGAGCCGCTTGTAGCTCCAACTCTTTGTAATTTTGACTTTATTCTCAAAATATTTTCACTTTATTCTCATAATTTTGACTTAATTCTTGAAATATTACTACTTTAATCTCATAATCTTAGATGTCTTTATTTTTTATTGTGGCACTAAAACACCGTCGTTTTAACATTATCAACATGTTTCTACATTATCAACAATTCAATTTGAAGGTCTGTTTGTCACAAAAAGCTACACTAAAGTTTGCATTCAGAAATTGCTTTCAAAAGTCACAGCTACAAAGAAACATTAAGTAACATATGGAATAAAACATTAAATGTAATCTTTGTTTTATTACTATTTGACAGTTTTTTACAATTAATTTTATAATATACAATAGACCTACAATAGAAAAGTAATTTTATACAGATTTTCTGCTTTTAGAAAATGTATTAAATATAATTGCATGGAAAAAAGTATGGCTCTGTGGCGAGTGGGGCGGGGCCGAGAGGTGTGGGAACGAGGAGTGAAGCCAGGTGTAGTGATTGGAGATGAGCTACACCTGCGCCCCACCGCCGGTCTTGAGTCCCACGTAGGAGATGGAAGGATATAAAACTGGAGTGACGACCGTGAAGGACGAGAGAGGACCAGGCCTGGGACATTATTTTATGTGTTTGCTTTTTATTTGTGCGCGTCAGTCGCCGTGAGGGGCTGACGCGCTGTTTTGTGTTTATTTTGAATAATTAAAGTTTCATTTTGATTGTGCACCGGTTCCCGCCTCCTTCTTCCCGATGTATAGGAAGTTTGAATCGTTACAGTGGTGCCGAAGCCCGGGAGAAGGAGGGACGCGCTGCTGAAGATCCCTCGCCACTGTGGTGAATCCGCGGTGCCCTCGAGCTGGCGAGGTATGTGCCGCCAGGGACGCTCGAGGCGGTGGGCTGGAGCGAGTTGCCGGGGACGGGCGAGCTCGCTGCTGGCCGCCCACGATATGGAGGGGCGGCTGCCGTCCGTGAGGGAGCGGAGGAGTCGGCGCCGTTCGCCAGGGGGCCGGAGCCTGCTGCCTCCGCGAAGGAATCCGGAGGGGCAGGGAACGGGGGACTCCTGCCGGCTGCCCAAAACCGGAGGAGCCTTCGCCGTCCATCGGGCGGCGGAGGAGTGTCGCGCCGTCCGCCGAGGGCCGTGCAGTGCCACCGCCAGGCACCGCGGAGGAGATCACCCAGCTGGTGGAGGGCCGAGCAGCAGTGCGTCTGGGAACCGGATTTTTTTTTTCCTCTCTCCCCTCTCTCGTCCTTGTCGCTCCTCCTTCCATCGTCTTTTCTCTCGCCTCGTCTGTCCTACCCCCAGGTTCCTGCAGGTCCCCGTGAGCGGTCCCCCCCGGAGGGAAGGGGGGGGGGGAGTAGAGCGCAGTCTTGAGGGTACCCCCCGGCCTGCGAGGGGCGATGGGGGTATGTGGCGAGTGGGGCGGGGCCGAGAGGCATGGGAACGAGGAGTGAGGCCAGGTGTAGTGATTGGAGATGAGCTACACCTGCGCCCCACCGCCGGTCTTGAGTCCCACGTAGGAGATGGAAGGATATAAAACTGGAGTGACGACCGTGAAGGACGAGAGAGGACCAGGCCTGGGACATTATTTTATGTGTTTGCTTTTTATTTGTGCGCGTCAGTCGCCGTGAGGGGCTGACGCGCTGTTTTGTGTTTATTTTGAATAATTAAAGTTTCATTTTGATTTGTGCGCCGGTTCCCGCCTCCTTCTTCCCGATGTATAGGAAGTTTGAATCGTTACAGGCTCATTCTTAAAAAATATCATATTTTGTATGCCATGGAAGAATTAAAGTTATACAGGAACAACATGAAAGTGAGTAAATTCTAACAGAATTTAAATTTGGGGTGAGCTATAACTTCTCATTAGCCACTTTTCCACCAAAATTACCTGGACCAATTTGTCCCCCAGAATTGTTGCTGTCTGCGTTTCCATAGTCGTCTAAAGTACTGCGAAGATTAGGCAAATAGTCTGGCGACAAAAGACTGCACGTGACTGCTCCTGCCAGTAAATGGGCGTTTCTTGATACCAAGTACGCAATGTTCAGACTTGCATCCTTGGTAGTTTAGACTTCGCTAGTTTGACTAGAGAGTGTGAACTTCTGGGGATGGGACGACCCAAGTCCAGTAATTTTGCAAATGGAACAGCAGCGTACTTGATAACGTCAGTCAGCTCGCCTTGGCTACTGCAATTTCCCTCACTGTAATTGCAACAGGACAAAATATAATATCAAATGCCACTGCCTCTTTTTTTCGTAGGCTATTAATAAATAAATAAATGTAGTTAAGGAAATGTACATACATTACAACTTACATTACAATGAAAAAAATATGATATCAAACAGCATCTTTTCATTTTCATTTGAATAAAGTTATAATGTAAATATTATAAATAAATGTATAAAGTTATGAAATATAACTTTGTGCCAAAACTATATTACCTGGAACAAATAATATATTCATGAGACCAAAAACTGCCAGTTATACTTACCCAAAACAAGTCATATCTCATGTTTAACCACTACAGAGAAATCAGAGCCAGCAGCTAATGTCAGAAGGACTAGCCGAGGTGAGGCCGCTCTCGCAGGGAAACATGAGCACTGAGCACCCGGTGTTCACCTGGAGCTTACATCTCTAAAATCGGCCAAGCCTAGTCCGTAGTTCATGGGGAAATCACCTGCGGTGGAAACAGGCTTATTGTTCCCATAAAGCTACTGTACACCATTCAAATGAATTTAGTTAAATGTAAGTTAAGATGGATGTTTTTGGGGATGGTCTCAGTCAAAGAAAACAGCACTTCAGAGGGCAGAGCGAAGCAAGAGGGCTCCCTCAGGGATGACTACTTTATGACTGTTTGGTACTGTTGTTACGCCTCTCATCTTATTAGATTTCAAAGAGCAAGACCACACGTGCTCATAAAAGAGAGCAGAACCGTTTAGATAAATCCTTATGCTCTGCCCAGGGGACTGCCGTACAATCTAGGCTGATTAGCATATTACCCAGCATGTTCAGAGAACTCATGTTAGTGGGTGGGGAGACTGGAAAGTGAGCCATTCAAGGTGGGAGAACCCCTATGGAAGTTATTCCAGAATCCGTATAAGTATGTTAGCACATTAATCTGCTTTTAGTCCAGCTGAGCATGTACTCCAAAAGGGACAAAATGGTTTTATCAAGAGAAATAGAGATGAAATGTGAGCCATGTACTTGATCTGCCTTCAGCAATGTAGCACAGTTGTGACAACACAGCAAAGTCTTGTGCTGAGGATGGCGGCTCAGTCGCCTCAATGCTGAATTTGATTTGAAACTTGTTTATCCTCCTGGATATGTACGTCTATGCTGGATTTCGAGAAAGATTACCTCTAAAGAGTGATTTAGCTCTGAGCTCAATTTCCACGCAAAACTGGAGGGATTTAAGCATTCGTGTCTCTGCTCACTGTTAGACCCTTTTGAGCTGAACAAGAAAGGAAACAGAAAAAGTTACATCAAATTATAGTTCAAGTTCAGGCTTGAAAATGTTCAGCCTGGGTGTGTTTAAAAAATTATTATATATATATATATATGTTTTTCTGCCCTACAATGGCAGATGCACACAAATCACAAGGCATTATATTTTTGCACACAATTTGTTCTTTCTTTTTTATGTTCACATAAACAGTACATACACATGATTTAAAACATTGCTTCTCATTGAAAAAAACAATGGTAAATGCAAAGAAAAAAATTAAATTAAATTAAATTAAATTAAATTAAATTAAAAAACTGAAAAATGAAACCACTACTATATGCATATGCATATGCATATGCATATATTACTGTGATGCATTGCTGCCTCACACATATTACTTTTTCCCCTTAACTATGTCATAATAACAACATGTTATGTAGTTTTAGCGACATCTTTTTCTCATAAAAATGAGATGTCATTAATACAGCATAATTATCTCATTAAAACAACATCTTTTTTTGTTAAAACTACATATTTTTCTCGTAATAATGACAATAATTATGTCATAAAAAAGATGTTTTCCCATTATAGATATATGGTAGGCTATGTGAGCCAGCTACGCGACTGTGCACTGCAGTCGCCACAGTTTGACATATACGAGGATCTGCAGGATGCTGAAATTATTTAAATACACAGTTTTAAATGTATTTTAATGTAATGGTTTTATTTGTAGCAGCATATTTATTAGGATTAATCTCCAATCTGTCTACAATGTAGTGCTATCCAATCACTCAGACCCATGACTCGTTTAGGCTATGATCAAATCAAAACAGTTATTTTTGAATAATTGACTCTGGGCTTAACAATTCTTTATTTGGTTTAACAACAAATCGAAATATGAAGAAAAGAAATAAAGAGATTTTCTAATAGGGAAAATAACTATTATATTAGTAAAATATAGCTGCAAGCAGCGATACCGGGGCCAAGCCCTGAAGGGCTGTAGCCAGAGCAATGAGCAGGACAAAATGGCCAAAACAGAACTTACATCAGGACAACAGATCAACCTTAACCACCCTGGATTCAAACCCATGACCTCACAGTTTCAGAGCAAGCGACTTAGCAGAGTGCGCCACATTAGTTGATGCACATTTGACATGCCTCAGAAGACAGGTTAAGGTGTGAGAATGATCTCTCAAGTGCCCGAAGTAGCATTTTAGCCAGATTAGCATGCTAACCTAAAAAATGCTAGCATTGCTCAAAGTTAATCAGATAGCTCAAGAGACCCATTAGAGTGAATAGAAACGTTTTAGCATTTTAGCTAATTAGCATGCTAAGCTTATTAGCATAAATCAACTAGCACAGGTACGGTCAACTTCAGAGCTGTAGATATCGGGAACGGGAGTGAATATCAAAAATCTGTTCAGTCATTTCTGTCAGGCCGGTCTGAAGTTCATCTGATAAAATTTTGAACAAAATTTAACAAGATTTCAGGGAGGAGTAGCGAAAAAACAGTTTTTCATTCAATTCAATATGGCGGACAGACGCCATGTTGGAAAATGACAAATGAGACATCATCAGATTCTGCATAACCCACGGAATAAAATGAAATAAAAATAACAAAAATCGATCAACATTTACAGAAATTATAAGGGGTTTTGCAAGTATCGTTATTTCTCTTGAACACTAGGTGGCCCTGTCTTCAAACTTCCGGAGCACGTCCGAGACATGGTGTTGATGATGCCTATACATTTTTGTGATAGTAGATCAGTAGATCAAAAGATATATCAATTTATGACAAAATTCAAAATGGCGGACGGGTGGTCCAGGTGGTCTTGAAAAAATTGACATCCACAGATTTGGAATGGTCCAAAGAATCCATAGACACCAATATCATAATTTTCTGATGAATTGTTCAGATGTTATAAGCAAAAAAGTGCATTTTTGATATCTTAACACCCATAGGTGGCGCTATTCCCAAATTTGGAATGGACCCCCAGATCATAGTGTAGATGAAGTGTACCAAGTTTGGTTTCGATTGATCAAAGTTTGGCCGAGACACAGCATCTCAACCAATTTTAGGTCAACATCAGTAAGTTAACAGCAACATAACTTTTTTTTTTCACTAGTGTTCAAAAAATTCTGTTCAGTCATTTCTGTGCGGCTCAGTCCAAAGAACATCTGAGCCAAATTTCGGAAGAATTGGACCAATTTTGAAGGAGGAGTAGTGTTTAGACTGAATACTGTACTTTTCAAAATGGCCGCTACTGTAATGGGCGGAGTGTTAAAGGGGGGGGTGAAATGCTCGTTTTTCACTCAATATCCTGTTAATCTTGAGTACCTATAGAATAGTACTGCATCCTTCATAACTCCAAAAAGTCTTTAGTTTTATTATTTTCATAAGAGAAAGATAGTCTGTACCGATTTTTCCCAGAAAAACACGACCGGCTGGAGGCGTGACGTGTGGGCGGAGCTATAGAATCACGAGCGCGAGTAGGCTTTTGCGTTGAGAGCGTTTGGAAGCTGTGACATTACCGTGAGGAAAAAAACATCCAAAACAAACCATGGCTAACAGTCAGATTCAGCGTATATTTATGATCCAGAATCAGATCCAGAGGCTGAAATTGAACAAGAGCAGCATCAGCAACGACGTCTCTATGTGGTATGTACTGAAACTGTATATATTTGCTTAGTGGTTTTGGAAAATGACTAAGTTCCACTTTATGTCACTTTATGTCGAAAGTGCAGTTTGATGACAACATCGCATGTTGTTTACTTGATGTGCTTACGCGCCGATAGCTAAGTTAACAACACAGAGATATTTGAAGCAGTTTTACTCACCGCATGCGGTTCCAACACACGATTGTGACCCTTTTTCGTTGGGACTGCATTATCCTTAAGAAATAAACGATGTGCAAATCCGGCGTCAAACTGGGCCTTGTTTGTAAAACAGGCATCTTCGAAATGCAGGGAACAAACAAAAACACTTGCACAACTCCGTTGATGCTCAGTAAAAATAAACTGCATCCACTGGTCCCTTAATGCTGTTTTTTTTTTTTTTTTTTGGTAATCTGTGCAGGGTTGTCTTGCCCTGGCAACCAAAAACACACTTCTTTTGTGACATTTCGTGACACTCTAGCTCTGATCAGTGAATGTCTGTGCTCTCAGTGCTCTGCTATACGGGAGTGCACGCTCTTCAGTGCCCTTAGGACCCATATAAGGAAATTCCGCTCCATCTAACGTCACACAGAGCCATACTCGAAAAAAACTTTCCGAAACTTGTGACAAACCGGACGTTCAAACGTACAACTTAATTTTTGAAACTTTGTCCATGTTTAGCATGGGAATCCAACTCTTTAACAGTATAAAAAACTCAGTATGCATGAAATAGCATTTCACCCCCCCCCCCCCTTTAATGTAAGGTGTGGAATGGAATCTCCATGAAGAGACAAAATAGATGTACTAAGTTTTATTTTCATAGTGGTTCAAGAGTTATTAACGTTTGAATGTTGAATTTTTGGACTGCTGGTTGCGCTATAGAGTTGGGCCTAGAGACCCCAAAGTTGGTCAGATCACTAATAATGGTCATCTCTGCAAGTGTCCCAAATTTCATCATTTTCCCATGTTTCCTTCATAGGGCTGCCATAGACTCCCACTGGACGAAAATAATAATAATAATAAAGAAAACGTACAAATACAATAGGGTCTACAGCCCTTTGGGCTTGGCCCCTAATAACTTTTATATATATATATATATATATATATATATATATATATATATATATATATATATATATATATATATATATATATATATAGAAATAACTATATTATTATTATACCGGAAAACATATCGTTTTTTGACATAATATGTTGTTATTTTGAGAAAATATTTAATTTTAACTAAAAAATATGTTGTCAAAACTACATAACATCTTGTTAAAACAACATAATTTAGTGGAAAAAAATAATTTGTATGTGGCAGCAATGCGTCATATATATACACATATATATATACACTGTGTATTAGCATTTTTGGTCACCACTTGATGTCTAATGTAAAATCTGGGCAAATTTAAGATTTCTTTTAATTTATATTTTCAGGTGCATAATTTCCTTTTTTGTATAAATAAACAAACAGAGCACAAAAAAATTAGCACACTACACTTTTATATAAACGATAACAAAATGTGACACACAGATACACATTCTTAACTTTTGACATTTCTCTATCAGTGACATTTCTTTAATACACAAAGGACTTACTAGGGGATATGCAGTGCAGCACTGTGTTCAAGGCAGGCAGCAAATCACACTTTTGTGATTACAGTGCTGCATTGCGAGAGATATCTGAATAAAAAGATAACATGTCCATGAAAATGATGAGCAGCAATAAATAATGCCACCTGGTACACATGAACAGAGCAGTGTTAATGCAAGCACTGATCTTTTTTCTCATCTGTGATTGTGCGTTCCTGCCAGCGTTCGTTTATCATCGGTTTCTAGTAGAACGTTGGGTGTAATGAATCAAGGATATTCATCGTCTATGTACACTGGGCTGGATAAAGCTTACTCTCCTCACACTAATCTGGTTAAAGAAGCAGCACGTGGTTCACCCGTCTGCCTAAACCCTGGTCATGTGGTGTTTATCTGGTCATATGATGACCTCTGCATGTGAGGTTGGCTGTTTTTGCAACACTTGTGATGTGACCGTCCCATCCCATGGATATGATCTCTTCGTTAGTGTCTTGAAATAAACTGAAAAAAAAAGCCTTAAGCCATTTTAATTTAAACTTAATTACTCCTAGTAAGGATTGTTATATTGGTTATTGTAGCGGCAAGAGACGTTACACAGAAACAAAATTAACAGATGGAATTTGAAAATAGAGAACAACAAACTTTTATTAAGGAATTCTCTTTACAAATGTGAGGGATGTTTATATTACAGATGCCAGCACTTTATTTAACATCTTCTGAACTGTTCACAACAAACACCCACTTACTGTACCCCCATTGAAAGGTTTGGAAGAGCAAGCAATTTTAATATAACTTCGATTGGATTATTCTGATAGAGGAAACTCACTTACACCTAAGATGCTTCGAGAAGATAGACACATTTTCATTCTTGGTGAACTAACCCTTTAAATGTTCTATGTAATTTATTTGTGTTTACAAAAAGCACATTTATTCATTTTCATTTGCAAAACTTTATTTTCTTTTGCAATACTTCAAGTATTTTGCAACTATATGTGGCACGGTTTTGACTCCATACTAAACCATTAAGACTGAACTTAACACGCAACATATTGTAAGCTATGAACAGTGTTAACTTAACATGGAAAGTTTATCAAAATAAAAATGTCTAAAGCAACATCCTTTACTTTGTGGGATTCCAATCAATTAAATACTGACAAAATTGATGTTAATTGTGTTAACTTTACTAGTGGATTCTGTAGACACTTTCAGACACAGAATGAATGTGTTTGGTGCTATTGTTGTGTTCTCTGGTTAGGGGTGTATCAGCATCAGAAATTGTCATTTGCGTTATTGCTTGTGTTTCTGATGTTTTTATGAAGGGCGCTTTTACAGGTATACTTTTCCATTCTGACTTATAGATTTTTTTTTTTCTTGTAAAAGCACTTGAGGCTGCTTGAAGAACATAAATCACTGAATGTGTTTATTGGGCGTTGTTTCTTGGCTCTTTCCTGTATAAATAGACTGTATAAATAGAAACATCATGTTTTCCATAGATGTCTCTTCTGGTGTCAGACTCTTTGAGAGTTTTTAAAGTCTCTTATGCTTACCAAGGCTGCATTTATTTAATAATAAAAAGTAATATAAGTAAAATAAGTAAAGTAAGTACAAAGTACATGTGTATAAGTATAAAGTAATTAAAAAAATAAAATAAAGTAAAATTTTACTATGTAAAATAGCTGTTTTGCATTTTAATATATTAATTAATTAATTAAAATGTGAAATTAAACATTTTCATCAGACTCTTGCTTTGAATTGCCTTTTTAGTTTTTTTTTTATTTCCGGTACAAATTAATATATTACTGTCACTGAAAGATTTATGTTGTAAAAACAATGATGAAATATTGACGTTGAAGACTAGCTATATATATAGTTTGTATAGAATTCTGCATTTTCGCAGCATGTGTAAACAGTCTTTGGGCATGAGAGTGAGGATCCTGTGCCAAACAGGTTTCAGCTCTGCTTTTACAACTTCTAAAATGAAAATGCTTTATAGGAGTGGTTTTATGAAAATTACAGATGTTCATAAACACATTTGAATCTCCCAGCTCATCCGGAGGGCTAAAGTGAAAGGATCATGGTATTTTTTTTTTTACTTCAGGCAATACAAA